>NW_012102275.1:0-35929 GCF_000951045.1 Mandrillus leucophaeus
GGAACTAATTATGAGCTAAAACAACAAACTTGAAGGTGTAAAGGAAAGGAGGGTCTTTGCTTTTCTGCCTATGAGTGTCATGAATGTGCAAGACAGATGTTGGAGACAGATGTGCTTTAACCAAGATGTGTGGCTGGTCTGCTTGGATTTCTAATGCAGAATCTGCTCATGGGCCTATAGGAGCCCGACTTTTCTTGCACTGTGCCTATATGAGGTTTCCCTTTCTTTTCTTTCTTTTTTTTTTTTTTTTCCACCCAGGCTGGAGTGCAGTGGTGTGATCATGGCTCACTGCAACCCTGACCTCCCAGGCTCAAGCAATCCTTCCACCTCAGCCTCTTGAGTAGCTGGGATCACAGGCGTGCACCATCTCACCCAGGTAAATTTGTTTATTTTTAGTAGAGATGAGGTCTCGCTATGTTGCCCAGGCTGGTCTCAAACTCCTGGGCTCAAGGAGTCCTTCCTCCTTGGCCTCTCAGTTTTCCGTTTTTTTGGATAATATTGTTAATAATTTCCTCGGAAAGGAGATTGTTTTTATTTATACCCTTTCAGCAGAGAACTGAGGCTTCAGAGAAGGAATGAGGAATGCCTTATAAGCACTAGAAAACCTTCAATTTATTCTTAGTTCTTCAGATGTAGTCCTGGCCAATCTATTCAGAGGCAATCAAAGGAAATTGATATGAATGTCTTCGATTTCCCTTTCCTCAATTCAATTCATTCTAATTTCAATCTACCTCCCCGTTCTTACCTCCCACTATTCTCCTTCAAATATATTCTACATGTAGTCTGGTCCAAAAAAAAAAAAAAAAAAAAAAAATCACATATGTTGACTCAGATGTGAAAAAATTTACGTAACTTCCTTTAATTTTTACATGTCTTTCCACTGATGGGTGAAAAGCTTGACTTTGCCAATTAGAAGTGTCTAGCCTCTTTTGATTAAAAATAGCTCCTCTTGGTTCACTGCTACATCTCTCAAAGTTGTTTCCCCTTCTCAAGTGTTCTCCCCTTCCTTCCCTTCTGCCCTCCTGGGCGCCTGTGAGCTGAGTTCTGGGAAGACGTGTGGGAATCTCCAGGAAAGTTGCACGCCCCTTTTTGTTCCTTTATCCCCAGCCTGCCTCCTTTTTGTCTTGCTGTGGGTAGCTTTGAGTGTCCTGGTCACAGGGCAGGCCGGCACCTGTGCTGATGCACGGAGTCTCTCGTGGATCCTAGTCAAGAAGCCTCCACCTCTGACCTCTCCTTAGAACCCCTGGCCCTGTCTGGTGTCTGGGTCGTCTCAGCTCTGCTGGGCTCTCCCAGGAGACTGGGAGCTGCTGGCTGCTTTCCCTGTACCACAAAATCATGCATGGGCTCTTTCAAGGCTGCCCTAAGCTCACCGGCTTAGAAATCTCCCTTAGCTGGGCCAGACATGGTGCCTTGCAGAAACTGGACCTTCCCTGAGGGGCATAAACCCCTCTAGGCTGACTTTAATAACTTTTATTTCCTTCAAAGTAAGCCAAGCTCTCCAAGCAACCTCCTTCCCTTCTCTTCTTGCACTTCCAAGCTGTCCTCCCAACACAGGGGAGTTTTACTCTCCTCTGTGTAGCAGGAGCTTTTTTGGAATCGAATTCTCCATTTTTTTCTGATCTCAATCCTCCAATCCTCCTTTCTTTATATAAAACCTGCTCTTAGAGGTCTGAGAAAACCATTGACTCCTGCTTGAAAGCCTAATTTTGGAGATGATTATTTATTTGCAGAGTTTATTTTGAAAATCTAGTTGGAAACTCAAAGCTGAGCAAGGACTTTTTTGTTCTGGGTGGCATTTTGTCTCCCTTTCCCTGCAGAAAATTATCTTCTGCGAGCATCCTGGCTTAAATAGAGGGGAGGCTGCAAAGCTTTAAAAACAACCAACTAACCAAACTAACAAACAAACCCGACCCTGGAAATACTAAAGAGAAAAAAAAAATACATCATATGGTATTTCAAAATATTGCCTATTTCAATCAGCCAAACTAAACGGCTTCTCTTCCGTGAATATACTGGACTGTCCTGTTTCCACATCTTGTCTGTGTTGATCCCGTCACTTCGAATAAGGCCTGGGGCTTAGTTTTCACATCACACTTGCTTGTCTGTTGTGTGGCTTTTCGCCTTAGTTGTTGTAAATGATTTCTCCTTTCATTCCTGATTTATTAAAAGGAAAATTAGCAATGAAAATGGCTTGTTACTGATGTCAGAGCCAAACCAGTGGGCCGCACATTTTCTCTGGCAACCCCTGGGAAACAGATGAAAAGACAAAACATTATGTATGAAGGTTAGAAGTTCTGGATAACCTGATGTCAGCTCCTTGTCAATGAGCGTTCTCTGCGTGGTGGGGGTGATCTTATCCACTAAGATTTTGATAAAATCAGCTTGAACACACAGAGAGGGGAAAACTCAACATTCTTCCAGTATTTCCAGGAATTCTTGAGTAGGACCTGTTTTTCCACGTTACCTCATGATCCTGATGATTGGCGGATCATCTACCTGTTCAGGTCTCTCTAGTCTCACCTCTTGCAAGTGTTCCCGTTTCCTTCTTCTTTCATGCCCTTGTAATCTCAGGCATGTAACGCAACCCTTTTTCTTTGATTTCTGAAAAATACCACTGGCCTCAGGCAAATAGAAGTAGGAGATGTTGAGTGATGATCCATGAATGAGGACAGGACTGAAGAAAGCTTTACTCTGTAAACCCACACCTATGTTCTGTCTCCCAGCTGTTCTCAAAACCGAGAACCTCTCACCGGCATCACTGGCCTTGGGCTCCTTCTTTCTCACCATCCAATTTCCTCTCCCATGACTTCCCCCCATTTCCAGAACCACCACCCCACCCCCAGATGCTATCCTCAGAAATTTAAATACTTCTGTATCTATTCACTTTTGCTGCTTAACAAGCCATTGCCAACAGTCATTTGTTGAGCTCCTGATTCCACTGGTCAGCAATTTGGACTGGGCTCAGGTGGGGGCCTGCATGCATCTGCTGTCACCTATAGGTTGACTTTGATGTTTTGGCCGGGCTTTCACTTGTCTGGGGCCTCAGCTGGGACAGCTGGGCTGATCTGAATGTGCTCCACGCACATTCCAGGAGGCAAGCCCAGGCTTATGGAGGTTGCACTCAGTTTCAAGAGAACACCCAAAAGCATGTAGGGATCCTTGAAGCCTAGGGACAATTGGTACATCATTTCTTCTGCTGCATTCCATCTGTCAAAGCAACTCACAAGGTCTCCACTTGATAGGGGGCTACAAAGTCATGTTGTAAAGAGATGTGTATATGGGGAGTGGTTGGGTGGGGGACACACATATATAGGACAAATCCAAGGGCTTGTGTTTCCATAATCAAAATAGTCCTTAAGTTGTTTTTACTTAAAATACATTTCTTTCCTCTTGGAAGAACTTTGCAGCCACCTCTTAAACTTCTGTGATTTTTCTTTCCAAGATCACAAGAAAATAACTTCAGTATGTGAGTGTGTTTTGGGAACAGGGAGAGTTGCAAGAAACGAAAGTAATTGTTTTTGCTCCTGGGTAATAATTTAATTTTTTATCTTCAAAATTTTTATTATGGGGACTTTAAGATAAGCAAACAATACAAATGTATATTCACTCCTGCTTTATTTTAATACATCCCACCCAAAATTACACGAGGACGAGTGTCCTAACACCCCAGTGTGGTATGTTCAGACAGTTTCTAGCTACCCTGAAATTTGCTGAAGAAAATGGGTCAGCCATCAACTGTGAAATTGATTTTTAAGTACACTGGAGATAATTACTTTTTACAAAATACATCATAAAGACAAAGATCCTTTCTAACTCCATTTTCAATAACGGCAGAATTAACAGAGAACTAAAGGAGGATTGAACCTTCTGTGAAAGTAATATACTAAGGGGAAAAAAAGGCACAGCATTCTTTTCCTAAGGAAAAGGTAAGAAACTGATGAGGAAAAAATAATTTGTTCCAGGAAAGCAAATTTCAGTAACTTTAGGGCACTGGCAAAATAAATAAATAAATAGATACATATTTTGGAAACCTAATGGGAAGAAAGCCATCCAGAAGAGATGGATACTCTTTAAACAAACAATGTTGGCAGGTGAACAAACTGTATGGGAAGTGCAGGACAGGGAACAGAGTGCCAAACTGGCAAGGCAGAACTGTGCAAAGTTCTGAAAGGCGAATAGAGAACCGTGAAATGATGTCCAGCCAGATCACCAAAGAAGAACAAAAAGAAGGGACTGGGAGGTGCAGGCACCACATCAAAAGTGAGAAAGACACTGCAGTGTGGGTAGACATAAAAGACATCAGGAAGCTGTTAATCAACTGCATTAATAAAATCCAAGTTATTCCTGACCATGTTACCATTTGGCTAAACAACCAACCCTGGATTTCACATGCAGTATTTCTCTGCTGGCCTGTTGCCTGGCTCCATAATCAGCATTGACTAAATGTTTTTGATTGCAAATAGCAAAACCTTAGCTCAAATGGCTACTTTTTTTTTTTTTTTGAGACAGAGCCTTCCTCTGTCGCCTAGGCTGGAGTGCAGTGGCACGATCTCGGCTCTCTGTAACCTCTGTCTCCCAAGTTTCAAGCGATTCTCCTGCCACAGCCTCCCGAGTGGCTGGGATTACAGGCATGTGCCACCATACCTGGCTAATTTTGGTATTTTTAGTAGAGACAGGGTTTCAACATATTGGCCAGGCTGGTCTAGAACTCCTGACCTCAGGTGATCCACTGGCCTTGGCCTCCCAAAGTGCTGGAATTATAGGCGTGAGCCACCATGCCCAGCCAAAATGGATTTTTAAATAATGGGAATTTGTTGGTTCCTGTAAACAAAAAGTCTAAAGATAGAGTGATCTTTAGGTAAAGTTTGATCGAGTTTTGAATTCTATGCGTCTGAAATTATCTTGGCCGTGCCCTCCTCTGTACATTGGCTTCATTCTCAGCTAGCTTCCCTCATGGTTGCAAAATGGCTGTAGCAACTCCAAATCTCATATCCTCATTGCACTGTTCAGAGGAGTTCCTCTTCCTCCAACCACAAAGCAAACTGTCTGGGCTTCACGCTGATTGAACTGACTCAGGTCATTACCATGTGGATTGACTGATCCTAGATGTGTTCATCCCTGAAGAACCAGGCACTGGTAAGGAGATGGATTTATGCTGACTTCCTTGGGTCATGTGTCCACTGGAACATGGCGGGCTCCATCTCATCCAACCCACAGGGCTGATACTCAATGGGGTAAATGTGCAGGAAGCCAGTAAAATGCCTGCCTCAGGTAGTCTGAGCAGGAAAGGACTCTGTTACATTCTCTTCTGGTTTGGGTGACTTAATAGGCACGTAATCAGAACAAGGTTAACATGTAGCAAACCATGGCAGGTTAGACAACATTCTCAGGGCGTGAATGTCAGCCCGGTTGTATCCCACATCTGCCTGAAAGAAAAGCACCAGCTCTGTGTATTAAAAGCATGAATAGCTGCTCTGCAGCCATCTTCTCTCTTAACTTACTGTAATCACTAAATTTGTAGGAACGTGAATACCCTTCTCTCACGTTGGATCTTTGAAAAGTCAAACATTCTCGTGCTTACACCTCACTTCGTGATAAAGCTGAAAATATTTCAAAGTAAATTAAGTTCCTCCATGTGTAATTATCATCTGCATAAATTTAATTTTAATTTCAATGAAACTTAATTGGTCAGAATAAATGTCCAGACACATTTTTATGCTCTTAAATGAATAAAAGTGATATTTGCTCTATAAAGGATAATTTCCATTTTTTCTCTATAATTACTACCATTGATGTCTTTGAAATTTCTAGAAAAACATTTTTATCTCTTAAAAGAAATGTCTAGAGTGAACCTCAAAACCTCATCTGCAAAATAAGAATAATTACACCTACTTCATAGGGCGTCATGAGGATAAAAGAACTTAACGTATAAAAAGTAAGTACAACAGTGTCTGACACATCTAATATATCATTATTATATATGTAATATGCAAGATTATTATATAACAACATCATTATTACCTCATTTTACTAGTTTTCACTTAATGCTCAGGCTAGACCTAGGAGGTTGGTGTTTATTACCACATTTTACAGAGGAGACACAAAGAGATGATAAATAAGGCATTGGGTTTCCAAGGTATTGAAATGGTGTAACTTTTTCTTCATAAGTTACTAAGATTCACATTAAAAATAACTTCAGACTTGCTAATCTCTTTTACACTTTCCTTGAACTTTCTTCTGGTTACTGAACCGATTCAGTTGAAACTCAGCAAATACATGCATGAGACACTATCTCTGCTATTCATTCATGGTCAAAGCTACTCTGCTGGGTGTTTATTTTCCAGATACTTCTGTCTTCCAGTCTCTTCCTTTTGTTATGTTTAGTTTACAGATTACATAATCTGTAGGCTTAAACATCTATCCTTACAGTTAAATTTAAATATCTGGTACTTAGTAGGTAGTCATTAACATTTATTGAAGGAAGGAAGGAATGAAGCACAACATTGATTTATAAAGAAAAACAAAGGCTTACAGGAAAGATAGAAACTCTAATTCTCATGCCACCACTCAGGCCAATGATATGACTAAAGGAATATAAAAATTAGAGAAAGCCTGAACTAGCTGTGGAAAATAGTAAAAGGTGGCATTTACATATCAGAAACATAACAGAATTTCTGCTAAATATAATGGGAATGGAAACAGACTAAGGAAGTCATGAAGGGTCAGCTGTAAATTCAGTTTTACAAACTGCTTTTATCATCTAGCAGCATGACTTGAAAGTTTTTCCAGGTGAATATCAATATTACCACTTCAATTGCTTATAAATATTTCATTATTTGTATGCATAATTAATTCTTGCCAATATTTAGATTCCATCAATTTTCATTTTTACAAAAATGTCATTGAACATCAAAAATCTTATTTTCAAAGGCAACTGTTGCAGAATGAAGATTATAATTTTCAAAAATTATAAGGAAAAAAGCAAATAAAACCAAATCGGTATAACAAAAGGTTGAAAGCAAAAGAAACTGCAAGGAAGTTGAAACTAGCAAAATACGAGAATGGAAGAGCAAATGAATGCAAATGAACGAATGCACCTCTTAAGAGGTCGAAAAAACAACCCTCTGTATTTAGGTCCAAAGCAACTCAATTTTATTCAGTTTAAGCAAGGCACTAAAAGAAAAGCTACACATAAAAATAAAGGGCTATGCAAAAATAAATTAGGTAATGGTTGCATGAAAGACTTGAGCTCTTTTCTTCTCCTCTATGTTGATTTCATTTTTTTTTGCTTGTAGCAAGACAGCCGCAGCAATTTCGAGTGTCATAGCAGAAATAGCAATATTCAGGTGGAGATAAGAGGCCCTGGCTCTTGCTCAGAAAAAGGAAACTTTCCCAGAGGCTACCTAGCTACCAGCACGCTTCCTTTTGGCCAGGACTGGACCTCATGCCCAATAAACACTCAAGTGGAAAGCATAATGGACTCACCACTTGACCAATCAAATCTTTGCCTGAGACACTTAGCTATTTGGGAAAGACGTGACTACCGAAACAAATCTGAGGTTTAGGAAGGAAGGGGAATAAATGGATTCTAGCCAGGCAAGCGGTGATGATCACAACACCAGATCAGTGTTGACAAAAAGAAAGTTGATGTATACTAAACTGACTTAAGGACATAAAAGCATTATTAAGGATCAAGGGCTGCTTTACTTAATGATAGATTCACCAGGAAGACAAATTATTTTGATGCTGTATTCACCTAAAAACATAGCTTCAAAATACATGAAGTAAAAAGCAAGCAGAAATATAAGGTAATATAAACAATTTTTTTTTTTTTTTTTTTTTTTTGAGACAGAGTCTCTCTCTGTTGCCCAGACTGGAGTCCAGTGGTAGGATCTTGGTTCACTGCAACTTCTGTCTCCCAGGTTCAAGCAGTTCTCATGCCTCAGCCTCCCGAGTAGTGCACCACCACACCTAGCTAATTTTTCTATTTTTAGTAGAGATGGGGTTTCACCATATTAGCCAGGCTGGTCTCAAACTCCTGACCTCAGGTGATCCGCCCGCCTCAACTTCCCAAACTGGTGGGATTACAGGCGTGAGCCACCACACCCAGCTGGCAATATAAATAATTTTATATAATTTTAGGTCATAGTGGAAGATTTTTAACATACTTTTTCCAAGGACATTGAGCAGAACAAAACTTAGTAAGAACTGAGAAATTATGAACTGCAGAATTACTAAGCTTGATGTAATTGATGTATGTGTGTGTATATATATATATACTGTGTATGTATACAGTGCTACAAGCAAAAAAATATTAAATACATATTTTCAAGCACATATTGAATATCTATAAAAGTTGATCACATAGTTGACCACAAAGCGCAACTCAGTAAAAAATCACAGCAGTAAAATTACAAATGAAATCAATAGCTAAAGATAGTCATGAAACGAATACATTTAGAAATTTAAAAACCCACTTCTAAATAATTTATGGGTCAAAAAAGAAATAATATTGAAAATTGTAAAACAGAACTGACTGGCAATAGAAACCCTACATATTAAAAACAAATGCAGGATTATTTGCAGGGAAAATTCTTTCTGAGACGACTGGGGCTTGTCTTTTTTCTAATAACATATTTCCATCCAAAACGTTGACACTGACAGAAAATTTAGGAAAACATTATACTTCTTCCATGTATTTTGGAAAGACTGCCCTCTGTTCTTTCTTTCCTTGAGTGTTTTCATGAAGTCTCAGTTAGAGTCCACATGCCATTTATTTTCTCTTTATTAAGCATTTTTGTGGCGATTTTATTCAAATAGCCAGACCAGTAACGGTCAGCCTGTCCACACTCCCACTCCACAGGGGAACATTTTCCTTATGCTAGTGAGGTGACTATCAGAGGAGTTTCTTATTGCCCTCTCTGGCCACTCCACAAAGAAATCTAAATTGCTCCAAGTATTGCTAACCTGGCCATCTCCTTGTGGACTCTGTCACTAGCTTCACAACTCTGCACATTAGTAACCTCTTATTGATAGAACATCTGCTTCTGTGAATTTCAAAATCCAAAGCTATGCAAAATTTCTCTTTTACCATTTACTCTAATGAATTGCATGCTCAACTTGATTCAAAGGAGGGAGGAAGAAATGAACATTTCACCGCCTGCCCTGTGTAGAGTTTGTAGAGAGCTTTCATTTGATTTGTCTCATAGGGATGATAGTAAACCCAAATAAGAAGGATGAATAGAATGATTTCTGCTTCCAGGTTTATTATACAAATAATACATTATTATTTTATTTAAAGTTGATTTCTTGTCATGAGTAGTTAAAATGCATGAATACTTGTACAGATCATCTGTTATGGTAAAGAATGATTTTGCACATGGTTGCATTAAGGAAAACCCATTTTATTTCCTTTCGACTTCATCCTAAGATCACAATTGTTGGCACTCTTAACCGAACAAAGGATAGACTTCCTTAAGCATGTTTCCTGATAATAGCTTTCATTTTATTTTGGTTGGCTAGATGTATATTGCCTCTCCAAGACTTCAATTATATAACCTGGGATTTCCACATTGTTTTCGACAGAAAAGTAGAACAAAAATAAGTTATGCAGACAAAATTTGAAACACATGATATGGAATTGAAAGGACTTAGTGATGAAAAAGTTGTCTGACTTCATGATAATCAAATCTTGAAATAGATTTCTCCTTAAACAAGCAAACAGTTCAAAGTATTTGGCTATGCATCACTGTCTTTTCAAGCTCAAACAGATTATAGTGCTCCATCTCTCAACTATAGTATATTTACAGCCGGACTTGGAAACTCATGCAGTAAACATCAAACTCTTACTGCAGTCTTGAATTATACTCTCCATTAAGCAGCCTTTGTAAGACTCTGGCTCCACAATCACAGAGGACAGGCAAGACTGTAGAATTGAGGAAAAAATAACAAGGTTTTGAAAACCATGGACTGTTACAACAGATGTTCTCCTTTTGTCTTTCCAATTGGAGTAAGCTGCTTTAATCTTCCAATGCTATATTAACTTCCAATAATAGATACTCTTATTTAGTACCTATTATTCAGTACCTTATAGACGCTTAACCTATTTTGGGGTTATAGATCCTTATGTGCATTTGATGAAAAGTATGGATCTGTATAAAAATATACAAAACAAAGCATATAACCCTCAAAATTTTGACTATAATTTCAGTTGACTCATGGACCCATAAATTCACTCATGGACCCCAGTTGAGAATCCTGACCCTAAGGAATCTGAGAATGCAAACCCTGGAGAAAAGGTAACTTAAAGAGTATTTTTTCTTCAAATTTTGGAATGTAAAATCCTTTTATTGAAACTTCATTGTACACAGGGACCATCCATTGTAAGTACATTTTTTTCAAAAAAGAATTTATGAGAATTAGGCCAGCTGCAGTGGCTTGTGCCTATAATCCCAGCACTTTGGGAGGCCAAGGTGGGAGGATCACTTGAGGCCAGGAGTTCGAGATCAGCCTGGGCAACATGGTGAGACTCTATCTCTGTAGTTTAAAAAAAAAAAAAAAAAGAAAAGAAAAAAAGAAAGAAAAGGAAGAAAGAGGAAGAGAATAAAAAAGGATCTAGGAGATTTTTAAAGAAAAAAACACATAATTTTAAGAGGAATTTTGACCTCTGCAATCTTTTTACCAAAAATCTACATGCGTCTCAAAAATGGATAGCTAAAGCATTAGATCAGTTTCCATATCCAAATGCTTTTATTTTTTCATCTTTATTCTACTAGATAAGAAAATCCTAACTCACATTATAAATCATCAGAACTGGAAGAAAATGTTTTATGGCTCTGACAAATGGTTCTGGGTATTTGGATTGAAGCTAGGAAGAAATTTCCAATTGAAGACTACTATACACTCCAAAGCTGGACTCTTGTATGCTTTGAGTTGGGAGGTGGGGTAAATGTTTTCCGGTTTTTTGGTTGCATTTGACTCCAGAGAGAGTTCTATAATTTCTATTAACAGCATATGCATGTGGTTTTATAATATGCTCAATATGATGTTATTATTATTTTTTCTCTAAAGAAGGAAGAAATTTGAGATTTGGTGTTAAAAAGAGTCATACACACAGTGATAGAGCTGTTTCCACAGTTTGATTGTCTTAAAAAGTCCTCTCCGATGTTGAAATCAAGGGGTCTTTTTTCCTTTTTTTCTTTCTTTTCTTTTTTTTTTTTTTTAGCTCTAATGTGTTAGAATCAAGCAACTAACAAAACCAAATATACTTCCAATACATGCTACTTTAGCAAGTCACTTGGAATCTTGGAGATGTTCTTTGCTGGCACTTTTTTACTGAAACTGAAATATATGATATAACATTTCTCATTAAATTGAGGCCTTTTCTCTCACTTTTAACGTGTGATAGAGCTGATTATTATACATGTTGTTCATTTGTTCACTAAGCACACAGAATACAGCTTAGGACTACTGGGTATTACCTGATTATATTCCCATTTCCAGCATGATCACAAGTTTAATCAAGAGCAGGAAGCATGTTAATGGTGACTATATCAATTAAGCCGTAAGTACTGCTGCAGGTCAAACCACAATACAGAGCCTGGAACAAGAGAGAAGCTTATTTCTCTCCATTGCATAAACTTCCAAGCTGTTCCATTAAATTATCAGGTGCCTATGTTCCTTCTCTTTTGGTCTAGTGCCATTCTAGCATGTTGCATGTCTGCAACATTCCACAACAGCTCACAAGACCCATGATTATATGGCAAGGAAGAAAACGGAAAGGGAGGGTGCAAACCTTAGAAGTTTCACATCTCACTTTTACATGTCTCCTGCCCATTAGGGCACATTCTTAGGGCACATTCATAGGCCACACTTTACCTACAAGAGATGCTAGGAAATGTTGCCTTTATTCTGAGTGGCCATGCACCCAGCTAAAATAGTCTAATACCATAAAAGAAAGGAAGAATGGCTCTTGAGTGCAATCAGCAGTCTCTGCCAGAGCCAGCAACAGTTTCCTGTGAATTAAGTATAATGGGTTTGACTTTCAGTTGTCGTCTTTTATTCCCAAGCAGCACCTGTCTTATTTATAGTGCTTGTGTTCCATCAGAACAGTTTCCAATTCAACTTTTTTTCTGATCTTTATCATAGATCACGATAGTTAACAAAAATACTTTGTCTCTAATAAGGGCAAATTAGTCCATTCTCACACTGTTTATAAAGACATAGTCAAGACTGAGTAATTTATAAAGGAAAGAAGTTTAATTGACTCACAGTTCCAAGGGGCTGGGGAGGCCTCAGGAAACTTACAATCATGTCGGATGGGGAAGCAAATACGTCCTTCTTCACATGGCAGCAGCAAGGAGAAGTGTAGGGAACTGCCCTTTATAAAACCATCAAATCTCGTGAGATTTATTCACTATCACTAGAACAGCACAGGAAAAACCTGCTCCCATGATTTAATTACCTCCCACTGAGTCTCTCTCACAACACATGGGGATTATGAGAGCTACAATTCAAGATGAGATTTAGGTGGGGACACAGCCAAATGGTATCAAAAGGTTTTCAATAACAAACAGAACAAGGATAAAATCAAAATGATGGAATACTTTCTCCTAATACTTTCACAGCACATATTCCTTGAACAGATTAATAGTAAACACATAAATAATTTAATGCAATTGTAAAGCAGAATATCTGCTAGCATGCATGCATATACAATTAGAGTTTTTTTTAGGTCTAAACAAATGGGAACTTGGCAGTTCTTATACCAAGGACATCCAAAGGGGGCTGCTGGCTTCCAGCACCAGTTGCCTAAGAGCCCACATTTGGGGAACATGATTAAGGCTACACATCAGAGTTTTTGTTTATTGCAAACAACAGAAATGGACTCTGGCTAGCTCAAAGGGAAAAAGAAGGGAATTTATCACAATGATATGAGGGTTGCTCATAGAAAAAGAAAAGTAAGCAAAAGGACTAGGTGTCAGGAAGGACAGAAGTCATGGCAAGGTAGCCCTGAGAAAAGACCCTTGGAACAGCCCTGGGATTGTGAATCCGCCCTTGACATGTTCTGTCCTCATCACTGTGCTCTAAGATCTTCAGCCTCCCAGGAGGAGACTCTGAAGGTTGATGTTATGGGCTAAATTGTATCCTCCCCAGTTTCTACGTTAATGTCCTAACACCCAGAACCTCAGAATGTGACTATATGTGGAGATCGGGTCTTTAAAGGAGTAATTAAGTTAAAATTAAGTCATTCAGGTGGTCCCTAATCCTACCGGTATTCTTATGAGAAGAGAAAATTTGGACACAGAGACACACAGCAGGAGAAGGCCAGGTCAATGTGAATCCAAATGGCCATCTGCAAGCCAAGGAGAGAGGCCACACAAGAAACCAACCTTGCTGACACCTTGATCTCAGACTTCCAGACTCCAGAACTGTGAGAAGACAGATTCCGATTGTTTAAACCACCCTGTCTGTGGTACTTTGCTACCCTAACAAACAAATAAGCTTGGCTTATCTTTTTACTTAAGACCGCATGCAATGAAGCAGAGGTAATCTACTAAAAGAAAGCAGAAAGAAGGAGAAAATGTGTCCAAAATAGAAAACATGATACATCTCTCGGAATAGTTGAAGCTTGTGCATTTAGAAGAGAGATTAAGTTTATTCCATATTACTCCAAAAAAAGAAATTAGTGACATTGGAAGTTCTGAGAAAATACATAATGGTCTAAATAGAATAAAAAGCTGCCCCATAACTATAATAGAATGAATTACCTTATAATTGTCTTAAAGCAACTGCTATCCTTACTATAGCTAGCATTTACTGAGTGCAACTATGTCCCAAGAACTGTATAGGGCACTTTTCTGCATTATGTTATTTAATATGCCAATGGCCTCATGAATAAGTGAGCATTATTATCCCCATTTGAAAATAATGAAACTAAAATTAGTAAACAGTAAAAGTAATGGCAAAAGCCGCAGTTACTTTTGCACCAACCTATCACAAAAGCCAGATTTTGAACCCAGGACTATTTGAATTTGGAGCTAGAATTCTTATCCTAGTAGCAGTCTTCAACTGTTGAATTCTGGAGGTATTGTACTCTTCTTTGTTTCAGCCCTGGTTAGTAGATTCTTAGGGGAAGCAGAGGCTGGGATTTCTAAAGAGCAGTGGTCAATGAGAAGCTTTGGAAGGTGAAGAGGTTGTCAAACTATGTGCTGCACTGTTTGTATAAGATAATGCTGAGAATGGTCACAAGACATTTAGCTTGAATATATTTCTACCCATGTTGGAAGAAAAGGCCTTGTACCATAGAAGTGACTCAGTGCTATTTTTTTGATAACAAGCCTGCTTTTTGAGGTCAGATTGAAATATTTAGAACTATCTCCTATATAATGGAATCGTTCATCTTATAATAGCATCTGCCAGCCCAGGCTGTGCATTAGAACACCTGGGAAAGCTGTTAAACAATATATAAGTCTGGGCCTCATTCCCAGAGGCGGTAATTCAGTTGGTCTGCGATGGGGCGTAGGCATGAATATTTTTAGAACAATCCCCCAGTGCTTCTAATATGCAACTAGGGTTGAGAAGCACTGCTTAAGAACTATACAATCAAACTGCACTTCAAACTAATAATGAAACTCCATTTTTCTATAAGAAACCTACCTGATTTGTTTTTCAGCCAGAAAAGCATCAAACTCTGCCTCTGGTTTTTATCCATCCAGGTCTGATAGTATCAATAAGTCCACCTTGTCAAATAACATGGGTGTGAAACTTTTTCCCATTCACTATCAATGGAGCAGCAGATTCCTGGTATCGTTGCAAAAATGATGAAATGATGGCTATGCCTTTTTGTTCTAGCTACTATATGTTCATATTCTGTTTAATTAAAAAAATGATGTACATGACGGGAAGTTGCCTAGAAGTGGGAATTTAGTTAATGTATCCTTATCTATTGACACAATAACGCTGTGTAACAAACCGCAAACCCTAACCGGCAGTGTTTATTGCTCACGTGTCTGAAGTATGTTGAGGATTGACTTGGTGGCTCTGCTAATCTTGGCAGCTCTGCTAATCTTGGCTGGACTAGTTTGCTCAAGTGGGAGTCAGCTAGCCATTTTCTGATCCAGGTAATGACTGGCAGGACTACGCATTACTGGGGTGACTTGACTCTGCCTGCGTTTCTCACATCCTCCAGCAGGCAAGCCCAGAGATGTTCTCATGTGATGGCAGAGGTGCCAGAGAGCAAGACACATATGAAAACCCTTTTCAAGACTTTGCTTATGACAGGTCAGTTAGAATCCCATTAGTCAAAGCAAATCACCTGGCTGAGCCCAGTGTTAATGGATGGCCGTCACTCCACCCACTTGCAGTGGGAGGGCAAAAGGTGTGAACACGGGGAGGGGGAAAGAACTGAAGCCATCATTTAAATTCAAGAACTGTTGAGAAAACACTATAACATCAAACCCTGAAATAGAGTAAAGGGACTAAAGAAAGAGGGTAATATGGTGAAATAAATAGCTGGAAAGATAAAATTTTTAAACAGAAATAGGAGACCAATGGTGTGACATTGTCAACTTTTAATTGGCTAGATGCCAGAGAATATGAGGGGAGGAATTGGCCTCCTACTTTTTACTATTGCTCTTTACCTAAAAGGTAATTGTTAAAGCCTGTGGAGTGTGGACAAATTATAAGCTATTCAAGGAAACGGGAATAAAACCATGTGAGTATATTTTCCATAAATGTGTTTTTATATATATATGTGTGTGTGTGTGTACATATATACATATATACACACACATATATATGTGCACATATATATATAAACATATTTATGGAAAAGGACTCTTTAATGTGGAAAAAAATGAGAGCTAAACATTAAAAAAAATGTACTTTGTAAGTTCTTATTATCTCAGCTACTCCAAATTTCAGACTTCTACTACAGATTTCTATTTTTCTGTGTCTTATATGTGGAAGTGGTTAGTAATAAATCTTTTGTTTCTGTAATTTGATCCAAAGAAAAAATAATTTTAATATTTACATAGAAATCCATCTTCTGTATTCTCAAACCTCCAAATAAGGCAATCATTTCACTAAATATCCTGCAGCCGGTTCAAAGTATTTTTGCAAAGTTAAAAAACTACATCTTGTTACTCAGATCAAGAGCTGGGTATATACGCACATATATATATGTGTATATGTATGTGCACATATATATGCGCACATATATATGCATATATGTGTATATATATGTGATATTGGAACATCAGTATATTTTTTAAACAAGAACATTTTGTGCTTCAAGGAAACTTAGAAGTTACTTTATTTAGCCCTCAATTTATAGAACTGAAAAAGAATCCTCAAATAAGTTGAAATGATTTTCCCAAAATCATGCAGCAATTCAACCACCATGATGATAATATCTAGTACTTACGTAGTTTACAAAGCATTTTTATATTCATAATGTCTATTAGTTTTAACAACTGTGCTCAATTATGTAGTACAGTCTTCATTACCTTTATTTTTTAGATGAGTAAACCAAGGTATACAGATATTAAGTAACGTATCCACAGGCACTAAGCTGTAAGACACATAACAGTGTCTTATTCTACCTCTATAATGTCAAAGTATCCCAGCTGGAAACTGACATTAAAACTACAATGAGATGCCACTATGCACCCATCAGAATCAGAATATCTGAACTCAGAAAGACTGACCCTACCAAGTATTGGCGAGGATGTGGAGGAGATGGAGCTCTTGTACCCTGCTGGTGGGGTGCGGCGTGGCAGAGCCACTTTAGAAAAGTTTGGCAGTTTCTTTAAATATCAAGCATACACCCACCATATGACCCAGTCATGTCACTCCCAGGGATTTACCAAAGAGAACAGAAAGTGTATATTCATACCAAGACTTGTACACAAATGTTCCTAGCGACATTTTTGCAATGGCCCTAACCTGGAAATGCAGCAATTTAGATGACTCTCAATATGGTTACACTGATTGAAAGGATCTAGATGAAGAAGAGTACATATTTTGTGATTTCATTTATTTAAAATTCTAGAAAATGAAAACTAATCTTTAGAGATAAAAAGCAGATGGAGTTGTGGGAAGGCAGCAAGGGTCTCCAAGGATTACAAAGGACCAAGAGGAAACTTGGGACTGATGAAAATGTTCATTATTTTGATTGTAGTGATGTCTTCACATCACACATATGTATATATATGTCAAAATTTATCAAAGTGTACACTTTAAATCATCCAGCATATTATATATTTCAATATGTTCGTGTACCTTGATAAAACTGTTGAAAATAAAAAGTGGCCCAGCTAAAGTCAAGATTCTGAAAAAATCTGCTTAATTATATGCAAACTTGCTAAGATCACACGAATACAAGTGTCTTTCCACTTTTTTTAATTGAAATAAACCCTTGCGATCAAAATTTACATAGAGTCTCTTAAAAATGCGAATAGCATTGTGACACTTCTGTGCCTTTTAAGGTAATTGCAAAGATTTTATGCTCTTTCTAACCCGCAGTGCTATTAATTCTAACAATAAGAAGTTATTAATGATCCTATGCTTGGTTAATTTATTTAATAAAAGAAAGTTTGGATCAGCAAGGGACATTTACCCCATGCTGTTGGGTATGCAAATGAATCTTTTGGGGACACAATTTGGCATAGCTGTTTCAAGGACTTTAAAATCATCCTTTTCTTCACTCCTATTCTTCAGTCGGGTAATTACACATCTGGCAGTTTAACCTAAGAAAATGATCTCAAAGCAAAAAAAAAAAAAAAACCTTTTGCAAAAATTGTTCCTCCCAGCATTATTTATAATAGCCAAAAATGGAAATAAATTTAATGTCTAAAAATAGGGAAGGGTTCTTAAATAAATCATGTTACATTCGTTTAATGGACCATTTATAGCAATTAAATAAATAATTTGTAACAGGTTCTAGAGAATCACTGAAGACACTCCCAGAAAGAGTGAAACAAAATTGTAAAATATCCCTCCCTTTAACACTAAAGAAATGAGCAAAAATAGGTAAAAACAGAAAGAACAAAACCCCAGCACCCAGAAAGAAGACCAACTTCTTATAATAGTATTTGAAAAGAAGCATCAGGGTGAGAGAAAAACCAAAAAGTCGTTTGGATTAGCTCCTAACTCTTCATCCCCAAGCAGTGGAGATGAGATGGAGAAAGGTGAGCAGATGAAATCCTAAGGAGTTTTTTGTTGTTTTAAGGTAGTCTCACTCTGTCGCCCAGGCTGGAGTGCAATGGAGTGATCATAGTTCACTGCAGCCTTGATCTCCCAGGCTCAAACCATTCTCCTGCTTCAGCCTCTGGAGGACTAGCTGGGACTACAATTGCAGTCTACTGCACCGAGCTAATTTACTTTTTTTTTTTTTCTTTTTTTTTTTTGTAGAGACAGAATCTCACTATGTTGCCCAGGCTCCTAAGCAGTTTCAATAATCCTACTCAGCTTGGGGAGAGGCAAATAGGGATAGAGAAGGAGAGGATGGAGAAAGAAAAGCAGCAAACTCCTGCAAAAACAGTCTCTTGCACTCAGGTTGGTGCTCACTAGTGAAGAGAGAGCATTGCCATGGCTTGTCGCTCTGGACTAGGAGAAGACATGGAGGGGACTGTAAGCAGTCAATAGCGAGGCACAGAAAACTAGCTCAGCCATAAACAACACTTTGCCAGGACAGAAAGCAAAGAAGAGAGAAAAAGAAGGCGAGACCGTTTGCAGGAGTAGAAGGATAGAGCGGTGGGGCCAAGGGAAATCTCTGCCACTTCCTGCCCTCCTGCCCCGCTCCATTCCCATAAAAGACCACCTGGAGCAAAACCCGTGGAATTTTTCCCTTTTAAACCCCTGAGTTGAGGCTGGGTGAGGTGGCTCATGCCTGTAATCCCAACAGGCAGGAGGTGGAGGTGGGAGGATGACTCGAGGTCAATAATTTGAGACCGCTCCACACAAAATTTTTTTTAAATTTAGCCTGGCATGATGGCATATTCCTATAGTCCCAGCTACTCAGGAGGCTGAGGCAGGAGGATTGCTTAATCCTAGGAGTTGGGGCTGCATTAAGCTATGACCATGCCACTGCACTCTAACCTGGACAATAGAGTGAGAACTTATCTCTAAAAAATAAATAAACCCTGAGATATTACAGCATTATTCATAATAGCCAAAATGTGTATGAACAACTCAAATGCCCATTAACTGGTGGGTGAATAAGCAAAATGTGGTATATTCACACAATGGAATATTATTTGAAATAAAGAGGTGAAATGCTGATACATGCTACACGTGGGTGAAACTTGAAAACATCATGCTAAGTGAAAAAAAAAAAAAGCCCATCACAAAAGGTCACATCCTGTATGATTCCATTTATATGAAATATCCTGAATAGGCAAATCCATAGAGAGAAAGTAGATTAGAGATTCTTGGGACCTAGAGGAGAGAAGACAATAGGAGGAACTGCTAACAGCTAGAGTTTCTTTTGGGGATGATGAAAATGTTCTAAAATTAGGTAGTGGTGGCCAGGCCCAGTGGCTCATGCTGGTAACCCCAGCACTTTGGGAGGCCGAGGCATGTGATCACTTGATAGAGGTCAGGAGTTTGAGACCAGCCTGGCCAACATGGTGAAACCCTATCTCTATTAAAAATACAAAAATTAGCTGGGTGTGGTGGCAGGTACCTGTAATCCCAGCCCCTAGGCTGGGGCACGAGAATCACCTGAACTCAGGAGGTGGAGGTTGCAGTGAGCCAAGATCACACCACTGTACTCCAGCCTGGGAGACAGAGTGAGACTCCATCTCAAATAATAATAATAATAATAATTAGTGGTAACGCTTGCACAACATTGTGAATATAGGGGAAAAAACCCACTGAATTATATACTTTAAAAAGATGACCTAGGTCATATGTAAATTATATCACAATAAAACTGTTATTTAAAAAGAAGAAGAGGGAGAAGCGTCTGAAGGATTGCTGGGATTGCTGGCACGAGTGACGGGAGTGACTCTTAGCTGAAGTGCTACATCCTGAATTGAGGAAAGGATTTGAAGCTTGAGGAAACTACCTAAGGGAATAAGAAAGGCCACTGCTTAGATGGAAGTAACCCCATCACAGGGCTTTACATTAAATTATAGAAGAAAGATCAGAACTCATTCACCAAATCCGACTAACCTGGTACTTCCTGAGCACTCCCTTGCCATCCAGAGCCTTGGGCTTCCAAATAGAGCCAAAACGGCAGGCCCAGCCCTCCACATTGTGAGGTCTCAGATAAGTAAGAAGGGGCCCAAGATGGCACACCAACATTGAGATGAAAGAGAAAGCCTTATTAGAGCTGCCTGTGGTAAAGGAATAACATCGCAACCATAGAAATACCCTACAGCAAAGAAAGTAATAGAAAGGATTATATAAAGATAACATGTGAGCCATCCTTGGTTATAAAATACACAATACCAATACAGAAGAAAACTCTGTATAAAATAAGACTATGTGCTATAAAGAACATGCAAAGGACATAATCAGGAAAAATACCAATATTTTAGAACCATGGAAATTATGATTCCAAAAATGACAGTACATTATAAATATGCAACAACACTAAAAAAGGCTCCTAGTTTAGTGCTAAGTGGAAAGATATGCAAACATATATACTATAGGATTACAGATATATATTTAATAGAACTATAAGGAAATTCCTGAGCCTGATAAAACTAATTGTTTTAGCCATGTGTAGTGGAGTTCACCTGTAATCCCGGCTACTCAGGAAGCTGAGGTTGGGACATTCCTTGAGCCCAGGAGTTTGGGATCAGCCTGGGTGACATAACAAGACCTCGTCTATAAAATAAAATAAAATAAAAATAAAATAAAATAAATCAAATTGTATTGAGGTGATTGGCCAATGCATCTTTTTTTTCCTTCTTTTTAGGTTTGTACATTTTACAAGTTTTCTATAAAATGCATGTATTACTTTTGTAATGAAAACTATAATAAAACATATATTTTTTAAAATAATGGTTTCTAAGTGCCACTGTTGTGGGACATGCTTGTGCACAGGTAAAGTTCTATGTGGTCAGTGTGCAGCAGCAAGCGATTTTCAGTCTAAATGGCAGACTGAATAAAACTATGTGTGGATTTATTACCCTTTCTCCCCAAATCTCATTGAAATTCCAAAACAGATATGAATCCATAACAGTGCTACAAACCAACAAAGAATAGCATCAAGAAACCAAATACTGCGAACAATTTCTGTAGGACACAAAGCAAACACGATTGGATTTACGGGAAAACCAGAGCCCAGCCTTCCTAACTCCAATCACATATAGCAGAGGACCACCAGAAAACCAAGTTACCATCTTCCCATCAAGAACTGTAGGCTACAGTCAGCAGGGCCATGGATCCAACATAAGCCACACACTATTGAATGGATACCTGATTAAAATGTTGCAGAAGTACTAGGCTAGTATCATACAGACATGGTGGCATTTTTCACCAGAATGAAGCCTAAAAAACAGTTCTCTAAATAAAGCAGAGGGACGAAAACTGTGAGTTCCTTGTGGAGCCAAAGGCTAAAAATGGTTATTGGGGGAAAAAAGTAGTGGAAGAAAATTCCATACTTAAGAAAGACAAATTTTTCAGATAAAAAGATACCCACTAGCCAAAAAAAGCTGAGCAAAAATAACAAAAACATAGAGCAAGAGAGACAGTTAGGCATAGCCCAAAAAAGAAGAGAAACTACCCAAAATATCTCGCAAGGCTCATATAGCCTTGAAGCCAAAACCGGACAAGTACAATAGAAGACTAAAGAAGAAACTAGTCCCACCCTGGAACATAGATGCAAAATCAAATCAGCAATGTATAAAATACTCATACTGAATGACATTAAAGTGTATGTCCCATTAATAATAAGGTGTTTCAATGTTAGAAAAAAAAACCTAATTATGTGATCAAACACCTTAAAATATTAAAGTAGAAAAACACTTATTTCTATCATTGAGAAAATTTTGGGGAAATTCAAATGTGCATAATTAAAAATAAATAAACCTAGAAAATTAGGAATGGAAGATAGAAAAAACAATGAGTGTCTCCTCATCAGTCAACTTCACTTCTTCCTAAAAGAACCCCACCATTATTCACTCTCCTCTGATGGCAATTGTGGTGGTTCTGAAACATGTCCACAAATTGTTTACCACTTCTCTGTTCAAGAGGTGGATTGCATGCTTGATCAAAGAGGACGACCTTCCCTGATAGAAGAGGTCCTTTCTTTGGTCAAGGGTGTATGAGTAGCTGCACTCCCCTGCTAGAATCTCCAGACAAGCTCTTGAGAAGCAAAGCCTTCTAGTGACTCAGTTCTGATGAATCAAGTGGAAGTGACAGTCATGAAAGGCAGTGCAGCCCCCTCCTGGATCTCTTTTGTAGTGCTTTCCTTAGGGGAAGTTAGTTGCTATGTTATGAGCAGCCCTATGGAGAGGCTCACATGGCAAGGAACTGAAGACTGCAGCCAACAGTCAAGGAATTGTGGCCCCCAGCCAAAAGCCAGCAAAGAACTGAGGCTCCCCCAACCAGTAGGCAGCAAAAAGCTGAGGCTTCTGGCCAATAGGCAGCAAGGAACTGAGGCCCCCAGCCAACAGGCAGCAAAGAACTGAGGCACTCAACCAATAGGCAGCAAAGAACTGAGGCTCCCAGTCAACAGCCAACAAAGAACTGAGGCCCCCAGCCAATAGGCAGCAAGGAACTGAGGCCTCCAACAAATAGCAAAGGACTAAAGACCCTGGCCAACAGTTATCAAGGAACTTAGGCACCCAACCAACAGGCAGCAAAGAACTGAGGCCCCCAGCCAATAGACAGCAAGGAACTGAGGCCCCCAGCCAATAGCCAGCAAAGAATTGAAGACCCCAACCAACAGCAAAGAACTGAAGAGCCTAGCCAATGGTCAGCAAAGAGCTGAATCTCCCAGCCAATAAGTAGCAAGAAACTGTGGTCCCCCAACCAGCAGGCAGCAAAGAACTAAGACACCCAACCAATAGGTAGCAAAGAACTGTAGCCCCCAGCCAATAGACAGCAAAGAACTGTGGCCCTTGGCGGGGTGCAGTGGTTCAAGCCTGTAATCCCAGCACTTTGGGAGGCCCAGACAGGCGGATCACGAGGTCAGGAGATCGAGACTATCCTGGCTAACATGGTGAAACCCCGTCTCTACTAAAAAATACAAAAAAACTAGCCGGGTGAGGTGGTGGGCGCCTGTAGTCCCAGCTACTCGGGAGGCTGAGACAGGAGAATGGCAAGAACCCGGGGGGCGGAGCTTGCAGTGAGCTGAGATCTGGCCACTGCACTCCAGCCTGGGGCGACAGAGTGAGACTCCATCTCAAAAAAAAAAAAAAAAAAAAAAAAAAGAACTGTGGCCCTCAACCAACAGGTAGCAAAGAACTGAGCCCCTCAGCCAACAGCCAGCAAGGAATTGAGATCCCTGGCCAACAGCCATGCTGGTGAACCATTTCGGAAGCAGATCCTCCAACCCCAGTCAAGCCTTCAGATGACAGCCACCCCATCTGATACCTTTACTGCAACTTCATCAAAGATCTGGAGCAACAACTAAGCAAATAATCAATTCCTGGATTCCAACTGTCACAAACTGAGTGAAGTAATAAAAGTTTGTTGCTCTAAGCTGTTAAATTTGGAGATATGTGAGTAATTTGTTGTGTCACAATAGATAACTAAAACAGTCTGTTGGGAAAGGCTAGACTTCTCAGCCCTGAGGATTAATCTATTACTTATTTATTTAAGCTGACAAGTAAAAATTGTACAAATGTATTGGGTACAGCATGTATTTTATTTTATTTTATGTTATTTTATTTTATTTTATTTTATTTTATTTTATTTTATTTTGTTTTTGGGGAACACAGTTACACTCTGTTTTCCAGACTGGAGTGCCGTGGTGCAATCTTGGCTCACTGCAACCTCTGCCTTCCAGGTTCAAGCCATTCTTGTGCCTCAGCCTCCCGAGTAGCTGGGAATACAGGTGCGTGACACCACACTTGGCTAATATTTTAATTATTAGTAGAGATGGGGTTTCACCATGTTGGCCAGACTGGTCTTGAACTGCTGCCTCAAGTGATCCACGCAACTTGGCCTCCCAAAGTGCTGGGATTACAGGTTGCAGCCACTGCACCCGACCAACATGTTGTTTTAAAATCTGTATTCATTATGGAACAGTTAAATTGAGCTAATTAGCATATGTGTTACCTCATATACCTATCTTTTTTGTGGTGAGAGCACTTAAAATCTACTCTCTTAGCAATTTTCCAGGATACAATACATTGTTATTAACTATAGTCACCAGCACTTTGGTCCCAGCACTTTGGGAGGCCAAGCTGGGTGGATCACTTAAGGCAGCAGTTCAAGACCTGTCTGGCCAACATGACGAAATCCCATATCTACTAATAATAAAACAATTAGCCAAGTGTGGTGTCATCCAGCTGTATTCCCAGCTACTCGGGAGGCTGAGGCACAAGAGTGGCTTGAACCCGGAAGGCAGAGGTTGCAGTGAACCAAGATTGCACATCCGCGCTCCAGTCTGGAAAACAGAGTGTAATGTTGTATGATAGATCTCTTGAATTTACTCTTCCTATCTACCTAAGGGAAAATCCTCACTGAAGCATGTTAATTATGGCAATCTCATTGCTTAAGACAGTTTTGGACAGCAAAACATTAGTGTAAATATGCTTCTGAGAGTTGGAAAGATTTCCTCACTTTGAAAAAGTCACGAATATTCTCATTTCTGCCTCCAAAAGCTGTTGTCTGAATAAGACACCGGTAACTGTGACAGCAACTTCAAAATCATGACAAATGGCAGAAATATCTAAATGGAACTGGAGAGGGAAAAGATGAAGAACCTAAGCCCTTGATGAATCTGCGAGGCACTGAGTTACCTCGCCCTGGAATTCCCTGAAACTCTGACATTCTCAAGAAAGGTTTTTTAAAATGCCTTTAATGTTTAAGCTCCTTTTAATTGGGCTTTCTGTAGCTTGCAGGTGAGAGCATTCTCAGGGATTCAAAAAGAAAACTCTTGTATTGTCTCCTCCTGCTGCCGTAATAAAATCCCATACACTGGGTGGTTTTGAATTTACCTCTGTTTAGTTTGAAATCTCTCAGTGAGAAAGTTTTATTTTATATAAAATACATCTGTTAAAATGATGGATAAAGAACAATTTTCCTGATTTTAAAATAGAAAGAGTCTAATATAGCCACCCAAAATGAATGACTAACGATAAGGATATGTGCAGTGGTCTACATAAGACATACCTATATCTAATTTTCATGTTAATTTCAGATGGATGTATCAGTAATAGGTCGCATTTTGTCAGATATACATAAGTTATTATAATCACTTCACATCTTAGTTTAGAGAAAACAAAATGTCAAAGTCAATGCAAAAGATGTGAGACGTGCTTTGAAGGTTTTGAGAGCATTTTGACATTTCATTTAATTAATAAACTCAGATATTTCACAACATTGGCAAAAATAAGTGTTTATATCCATTTTGTTCATGTCAGTTTGTTTCAGACATCTTAGACACTAAACATGGCTTTTAAAGAAAGTCTACTGCAAGAACTTCACCAAGACGGTTCCCCTAACTCCTTCTAAAAATTGTGGCTATTTCCCTTTTCTCTGTCTCTATCCCATGATGTGCAGGATCAGATTAGTACTCCCAGAAAAGGAGTAAGAGGAAAGTAAAACTAGGAAAAGACAAAAGTGAATTTGCCTCACCTATGGTTGTAAAAAGAGTAGCCAATCAGTTAATCAATAACAATAATATCTATATGCATCTCAATTTTGATGAAAAATCTGTGACTTTTATTGATGCTAATTTGATTTGTTGTAAGTGCTGTTTTCCTCATAATGTTCCAGAGCAAAACATGCTCTTACTAAACAGCTGCTCTCTTTGCATGGCCCCCCACCCAAGGCTATCAATGACCGAGAAGCCTGGACACAGGCTGTCTCTGTTGAGAGAACCTCAAAAACTACAGTGACCCTCCCAGGCGACTGAGACTGAGTCTACAAGGGCCAGCCCAGTGGCCTGAACCATCTTGCTTTTATTCCTCAAAGAGACCCATATCCATGGGGTAACTGTCCTTCTCTGACTCAAAACTTCTTCCAGAGCAATGTGTTTCAGTGTGTCCTACGAAAGAGGGGAGTACTTTTACCCACAAAATGGGTCAGTCAATTTAACAGGTGGGCATCTTTTGAGATATTTCAGAAATCAAGCGGGAGTTTTCCGAAGCAAGGAAATTTGGTACCGGTGGCCAAGGGAGAAGATTTAACTTCTTTTTCTTATTAGTTTTTCCTTCTCTTATTTTTATTACTATGCTTCTCCCACAACATTCCTTGAGGAAGTCATGCTCATAAAAGGCACATTCTGGTTACCTACTGGTCTCCGTGAGAGCAAATGGTGTAGTCACGACAGATCCACCTAGACAGACAGGAAAGGGTCAAGGTCTCTGCAACATTTAAGGTCTCTGATCACCAAAAAGAGTCAATGATTGAAGCAATGGAAAGCCTTCATCCTGCCCGGATGGATGACGGGATTCCGAATGGCAGGCCTTATGGACGGTTTGTGAAAACTATCCCAGGGAGCTTATGAGTTTCTTCCAGGTTTAAAGGGCCTGTTAACACTGAGCCACATGAAAAAATAATACTCCGGAGGGTTTTTCCCTCCTCTCCGTGATGTGATTAACATCTGAAACTACTCAAATTATGCTCCAATGAGGAAAACTTAAACAAGAAAAAGCTCCCTTGAACATTAAAAGAATCCACTTGTTTTGTAATCTGCACTTTTATTCCCAGAAGCCCTTTCATTCCAGATCTAATTCTGCTGGATCTTCAAGTCCTGCATACTTTGATGTTAGTATCAATCTTATTGGTGGACAGTCACAAGTTTTTGAAGTATTTTGAAAGCAGTTTCCTGTTAATAGCACAGACACATGAGCTTTGCGTGTCAATCCTTTGATGGGGAAAATATCTGACTGGATTTGGACACTCACAGTTTTGCTTATAGTTATTCTGCCAGGTTTCATCATTGGAATTTGGCAGTTTACCTTCTTTCTATCTTTCCTTTTTTTTTCTTTCATTTAAAAAATTTTTTTCTCTATCTTTTGATCTCTGTATGCTTATATAGAATTTTAATTTAATTATCACCTAGAAAAAAGAGAAGCTACTTAAAATTAATTTTCAAAGACAGCCAGGCATATAGTAGAAAAATCTTCATGTTGAAGTCAGGCAAGTCAAGTCAGATCCTATGGCTTAAAGGAGCCACCAACCTCTTGGAGTTGCCTCAGTTTACTCATCCCTAAAATGGGGTTAACTGGGACTATTTAAAGCAGAATTTCTAAAACGTTATTCATATATGGAAACTTTAAGGAAAAAAAGATGCCTAGAGTGTTGATTCAAAGTGTTTTCTGATTTAATGTTGCTGAGCTATTACATAAATCTAGGTATAAGTTCTTTATGCTTATTTTAACTTCTTATACCAATTATATTCGTTGACTACTATGGAAATAATGCTGCATAACTGACAACCCCAGAAATCTTGGTAAATTACGAATACAAATATTTGTGTTTTCTATTCACAGTGGGGTTTGGCCGATCTCAGCTGGGCCAGGTGAGGATTAGCACCAGGTTGCAGGTAGATTCAGTTCTGCTTCCTCTGTTTTCATCGCAGGATCAGAGGCTACGTGAGGCATGGCTGTTTTGTTTTGTTTTGTTTTTGATGATGTATCACAAGACCGCAGGGGCCGTGTCAAATTATGAATACACATTTAGAGTCTCTTCCTGTGTCACATTAGCTGATATTCCAGCCAAGTCCAGCCTTAATGGGTCAGGGAAGTATAGTCTGCTTACTCTGGGAGAGGTACTGCAAAGACCCATGGCAAAGATCATGGAAGTATAAATCCATAACAGGGAGGAAGGGAAGGACTGGCAGCAATGATTCAATCCACAATTTTTCTTAGATTATCATTTTTCACGGCTGGGCATGGTGGCTCATGCCTGTAATCCCAGCACTTTGGGGGGCTAAGGTGGGGTGAATCACCCGAAGTCAGGAGTTCGAGACCAGACTGACTAACATGGCAAAACCCCATTTCTACTAAAAATACAAAAATTAGCCAGGTATGGTGGTGTACGCCTGTAATCCCAGCTACTCCAGAGGCTGAGGCAGGAGAATGGCTTGACCCTGGGAAGCGGAGGTTGCAGTGACCAAGACTGGGCCACTGCACTCCAGCCTGGATGACAGAGCAAGACTCCGTCTCAGAAAAAAAAAAAAAAAGATTGTACTTATTCACTTTGCTCCCATATGTGACGTGCTTCCCCTCCCCTCAAGACACACCACAAGCCTTAACCAATCATGGCATGGGGCTCAAAGTTCAAAATCTTGAACACTGAGATGTGGCTCTTCTTTATTCAGATATTCATAAACTAAAAAGACAAGGCATCTGTCAGCCTATATTCCCAACATACAATGGTGAAACAGGGTTGAGGAATAGCAGTAAATGCCCTTCTTTTAAAAGGGGAAGACTGAGAAGATATATAGTGATTACTGGGCCATAGGAATTCTGAAATCCTACTATGAAAGTATTGACCAGTTTCCCCACCGGGGGAGGGATTGTTCTTTGGAGCAATGCCCCAGTCCACTGTTCTCCATGTCCCAGCTCTGTCTCTGGCACAGCCTTCCTTTTCCATTATTTTTCCTGGCCACATCCGAAAAGAGTACAATCATTCCTCGGTATCCATAGGGGATTGATTCCAGGACGCGCTCTCTTTGGATGCCAAAATTGGTGGATGCTCAAGTCCCTGATAGAAATGCCCTAGGATTTGTATATAACTTGCACACATCCTCTTATATACTTTAAATCATCTCTAGGTTACTTATAATACTTAATACAATGTAAATGCTATGTAATAGATGTTACTCTGTATAACACCTAATACATAGTAGATGCTCTGGAAACAATACCGTGGTTTTTTATTTGTATTTTTTTATTGTTGTATTATTTTTAATGTTTTCTTTTTCAAATAATTTTGATCCATAGTTGATTGAATCCACCCATGCAGAACCCGTGGATACAGAGGGCCAACTGTATTGGAGGATGGGAGAGCAGCTCTCTCACCCACTTCCTACCTATAGAAAGTTAGGAGCCTAGAGTTCTTTTTTTCATCTCAAAGTCAGTGTCTTAATCTAGCAACACTTTTGCAAACACAGCTCTCTCAAAAGCCTGTTGGGTTTTGATGCAGTTGATTCCAGACATTTCCATGTACCAAAAGCCACACTTGTAATTCTTTGTGAGGCACATCTCATTCTCTCTAAACTCAATTACAAGTACTTTGGGTGCATCAAGCATCAATGAGCCCACTTTCTGGGCCACTTAAAAGTTGTTACGTCCAGGGAAAAGTACCTACGTTGGTTTTGTTGTGATGAGTTTGCGTCTGGATCATGTCATTTTTCTGAGGCTATTTTCGTGAGTCTTTCAAATGCAAGTTATTTTTTAATTTTATATTTTACTGATTGAAAATGAGAAACAGCTTTATTCGTCAACTTGACAGCTTCTGGAATTTCTAGGCTTGCTACATTCCCTGTCAATTTTGCTTAAAAACTGGCCAGTTCTTTTCTGAGCTTATCTCTTGTGGTACTTTTTCAAATGCTGAGAATTGCAGCCTATTCACGTTATCAACATTTGGATTCAGAATCTCCTTGCCCAGTGCCACAGGTTCATTAGAGAACACCTTTTGCCTTCTTAGTCATCAAAAACGATAGTTTTGCCCAAATGTTTCACTGCCCCATGGTGTTACAGCAGGTAGTCAGGCAGACATAAGTAGGGCAGGAGAGGGCCCCACACCAGGAATGTCAGGCGACCATCAGGTGATAGTCAGGCCATTGTTAACCATCTCTCTAAAATAATGATTTGTTGCAGACAATGCCAAGAAAAGGTAGTTTCCCAACAGATAGAAATACCAGAAACTGGTGATCAGCAACTTCCCGATAAGATCTCAGGAACTGGGTGAACAGGCTCAAGCCTGCACACTAAGAGGCAAAACGGCAGAGTTTAACAGGTAAATGACCTTCTTCTAGTAACCCTTGGCTGGTAAGGGAAGAACGCCTCAAGTGAGCATGTGTACAACTCCAGTAAACACACTGTGCGTGCTCACCTCCCAAGTGCTGGTAGGCCACTGTGCATGCAGACACCCCACCCCAAGGGAAGAATCAGGAAAGAAGGGACGCAAGACCCCAGAAGTATGCCGGTGTATGAGACCCCAGGTCAAAGGTCTAACCATGTCCTTGAACTCTCAAGTCACCTGCTTGGCCCTCTTCCGAGTATACTTTCCTTCCTTTTTTTCCTATTCTAAAGCTTTTTAATAAACTTTCACTCCTGCTCTAAAACCTGCCTTGGTCTTTCCCTCTGCCTTATGCCTCTCAGTCACATTGTCTCTTTTGAGGACGCAAGAATTGAGGTTGCTGAAGATCTGCACCGATACACCACTGCTAACAGTGGTACAGGTTGTCTTGTTTTCCAGCCTCCTGTAGCATTCTGCTTTCTCTAAGGTGAGGTATTGCAAAGTCTAGACAAAGGGCTTGGTTGTAGAATCCTATAATGGAGACGGAGTAAAAAAAGGAGGAGAATAATTTACCACACTGATATAAATCAAAGCAAAAAATGAAACTCAAAGAAACAGTATTAAGTCAATGTGACACTGTTGTCTTATATCAAATCATAGCTCAAAATATGAATATGATGCATGTTCTTTAGGATACGACTTTACTACTGTCTGTCAGATGATAACTAAAATATCTTAGCACTATTCTGGATGTGAACTCCTGCAAAGCCATCATTGATTTCACACACAGTGAGGTTGTCTTGACCAAAAGACCTCATACTGTATGAAATGAATGTATTTTTATGTCATTTGCATATTAAGTCTGCCTTTGTGCCTTTCTCATTAGTGTACTTCAGTTAAAGTAGCACAATGGACTACTTTGTGTGACACTCTCATTGTAAGTGTTGATTATAATCTTTCTGATGATTCAGAATATGCTCATGTTGACCAGGTTCATATTATTTCTGACATGAAACACAAGCAGTTTTCAATCTTACCACTCATGTACTACTGAGAATATGGTCTGTAGATCCCTAAGCTGAGAACATTGATCTGTAAGGTTATTGGGGGTTTTAAATGACATGACATTGTTTAAAGAGCTTAGCACAATACTTGAGTAAGTGCTCAATAACTTTTAGTTTCCTTCCCTTCCCTTTTCACTTTATAGATTAGAGTTTCATAGTCCACTGTGAGCATTAATTTGTCCAGCTCTGCCTTCAGGTGGAACATCTGTATAAATCCAGCTTTGTGAGTATTTTTACACTGAGAGATTTTCCATCTGTTTTGGAGTTATAGCAGCCCACATTAGCCTCACTTGAGCTCTTAATGATATATGTGTGATGGAAACAAGACGTTTTAATATGTAAGTATTCATAGCCTCCTTCATTCCTGTCTGTGCAGATTCTACCCCTCCCCCACAGTCTTAGGAATTCTTTCTTTGCCCGTCTAGTTCTTGATATTGTTGTAATGCAAAATTAAGGGGCAGGGAGAGCAACTGGGCCATAGATGCCTGAAGAAAAAGGAAAGAATTTTTGCTTTCTGGGTCGGCCCTGGGTTCTCTATTGTGCAGAATCCAGGTAATGAGCAAAGCAGAAATGAAACTATAAAAAGAACCCTAATTCCAAATTGATATAAATAAGAAAGATTTTGAGGTGGAGGCAGGAGGAAGAAGACAGAAAAGCAATGCTAGATTGATGTTGGGAGAATTTGGAAAGTTTGGGGAGAGTCTGCAACAAATATGGAGCTTGAAAGAAGTGTGGAAGAGAGATGATATTTCCAAAAGTATTTTTGTGGGTTATAACATAGATTCCCTTTAAGACTGAGAAATACACATAAAATATTAAAATTCCTTCTAAGTTACTGCTATGGTTTGAGTGTTTGACCCCTCCCAAACTCATGTCAAAATTTAATTCCCATTGTAACAGTATTAAGAGTTGAGACCTTTACGAGGTGATTAGGCCATGAGAGCTCTGCCCTCATGAATGGATGGATTAATGGCATTTTCCTAGAAGTGGGCTTTTATAAAAGGATGAATTTGCCTCCTCTAGTTCTAATGCTCTTTAGTTCTCTCTGTGGGTGTCTCTCTCTCCTATGCGATGCCTTCTGCCGTGGTATGACACGACAAAAAAGCCCTTGCCAGATACCACTGCATCTTGGACTTCCCAGCCTCTAAAACCATGAACCAATAAATTTCTGTTCACTATAAATTACCCAGTCTCTGCTATTTGATTTTAGCAGCACAAAATTGACTAAGTTACTTTTTGCTGCTGGAGTCTAGATTTCCTCAGGTGAGACACTATACTAAGACCTGTTCCTATGAACAACTGCTCTACACACACACATACACGCACACACACACAGTCACTCCGCACACAAAAACTCTTTGTATTTGGATTATATACAGTCCTTCCAACTAAACAGCATCAAGATTACGTATTTATTACTATATAAAGTTTGACAAAATTACTAGGTTCATTTTCTGCAGTGTGTCCTGTGTACTTAGTTTAAGATTTTCATATAAACATTATTTCCAAGAATGGAAAGTTAATAATATTTATATCATTTGTGTTTTACTGTTTGTCAGACTTCAAAATGCATTTCAAAACTTTTAGGCAAGTTTACTTTATACACGCACATAGAGTCACATGGTGTGGAAGACAGCTAATTGATCCTCAGTTCCTCCTCCCTCTAGCCCACATGCTAGAGACTGCATTATCAGCCTCCCTTGAAGCTAGTTGACCACTGGACTAGGTTTGTGCCAGTGGAAAGTGAGCAGAAGTGATTGTGCAAGTTCTGCAGCAGGTGCTTAAGAGAAAATTGCTTGCTCTCTAGATTCATTTATTATCCCTTTCTGGTAGGCTAAATTATGGACAATAACCTGAACCAGTTTCAACCATCTGGATGAGAACAGTATCACAGGAGCAATAACATAGAAGGAACCCAGGTCCCGACCCAGTCTTTTGCCCATCCAAACTGGTTAACCACTTCTCTCCAGACTGTATGAGACAGAAGTACACTTCTATTATGTTTGAACCAGTGATGTATGGAAGTATCTGCTATTGCAGTTTAGCCTACACCATAATCAATACACCTAGAAAATGTCACTTTCAATGTGACAAAACCAAAAATACTCAAGTGGGACTTAACTAAACTAAAAAAGCTTCTGCAAAGCCAAAGAAATAATCCACAGAGTAAACAGAAAACCTGTAGCATGGGAGACAACGTTTGCAAATTATGCCTCTGCAAAAACCACTAATATCCAGAATCTACAAGAAACTCAAACCACTCAACAACAATAACAAATAACCCCATTAAAAAGGGGGCAAAAAACCATCAACAGACATTTCTCAAAAGAAGATATATAAGCAGCCAACAAACAATTGAAACCTTGAGCAACATTGCTGATCATCAGAGAAATGCAAATTAAAACCACAAGATACCATCTTATACCAGTCAGAATGGCTATTACTAAAAAGTCAAAAAACAACAGATGTTGGTGTAAATGCAGAGAAATTGCATTCACAATTTGCAACTGGGAGAAATGTAAACTAGTACAGCCTCTATGGAAAATGGTATTGAGATTCCTCAAAGAACTAAAAATAGAACTACCACTCAACTTTGCAATCCCACTACTGGATATCTACTACCCAAAGGAAAAGAGACGATTCTATAAAAAAGACACCTGCACCCATATGCTTATTACAGCACCATTTATAATAGCGAAGGCATGAAGTCAACTTAAGTGTTCATCAGTGGATTACTGGATAAAGAAAATGTATATATACACCATTGAATACTATGCAGCCATAAAAAGAGAATAAAATCATGTCTTTTGCTGTAACATAGATGAAGCAGGAGGTCATTATCCTAAATGAAATAACTCAGAAACAGAAAATCAAATAATCCATGTTTTCACTTACAAGTGGGAGCTCAATAATGTGTACACATGGACATAAAAATGGAAACAATAGACATTAATAATAGTGAGATTTGGGCTCAAACCTCACTGTTACTTAATATACACAGGTAGCAAACCTGCATGTGTACCTCCCAAATCTAAAATAATTTTTTTTTAAAAAGAAAATGTTGCCTTCAAGTTAAGGAGTTATTGACTAATGGACAATATAACATATATACTAGTCTCTGTATTGTGCAAAAATAAAATCTGTTACAGTAACAAAATTCATTGGAGGTCATGTTTGGAAATTACTATTCACTGATAGGAAAATTAATCTCTTTCTGTACAGTTATGTTTGATTAAAGTTCAGATGTTCAAAACTAGAGCAAACAAGAGTTCCTAGAGCAACTAGAGCAAACAAGCTGGTAGATGCACTATGTTTTAGCAGTCATTCACGTACCTGCAAAACACATTGAAAAATTTTCAACTTCTAGTCCAGCATATGCAGAGCTTGGATGTCATCTCTCTCAGGAAAATAAGCTCCACACACTGAAAACCAGCAACTCTTCTTAGATCCATCAGAGAACTGAGATCACAGAGCAAAAATACTGCCCCCAGAATTGAAGAGATAGACAGGTGGATACAGAAAATTCCATCACACAAGGAAGGAAGTTCAAGCGGAAACCTCGGTGCACCAGAACCAGGGTAGGAAAGCCTAAGCTTAACTGACAAATCGCTGGAGGCTCAGTCTGGACAAGTTTGAGAATTAAAAACTCCCGGGGACCTGGTCTTAGAAGGAATGGGGAGCACTTTCAGGAATTGTACCTCCAAGAGCACTCAAGGTTCTCACAGTTAACATCTCAGAAAAATCCCCTCCTGTTTCCAGTAGGGTGTGTGGAAAGTAGCCATAGTGAAATAACATTCAGAGCTTTCTTTTCTCCTTACAAAGACTACCCCAAAGAGAAACTGCTTTGTGAGAGCCTAACCTACTGAGATTTTGCTAGACCCCAACTGATGTAGAGGAGGGAAATCTCCAACTCCAGCCCCATCTAACCTTCCTGTCTAACCACAGCTTGGTGGTGGTGGGGGACCTGAGAAGCACTTGGAAAGGTCGCAGCCCAGGAGCACAGGCTCATTTCAAGACTGAGACCTCCCCACAGGTCTAGAGGAAGCCTCCCCTCTTGACTCCTTATCTTCACACCAGTTGAGCTCCTGTATCACACAGGGGAATACAACTGAAAGAAGTGTGAGTTTCGGATGATATTTCAAGTATAAGTCTCTAAGGGAAACCTAGAAAATACTGAGTGCCTACTATATGCCAGCCAATAGCTTATCTGCCAAAGACACAGTGGCGTTAAACAAAAGCTGTCCTCTCATCGAGCTTATGTGGTAGTAGAGAAAAAAAGACCATAAACAACAAAATTTCAATTAGAGGTAAGTGGTATGCAGAGACTAAGAGAAGGAAAGGCCTGGCCAGGCACAGTCGTTCATGCCTGTAATCCCAGTGCTTTGGGATGCTGAGATGGGAGGATTGCTTGAGGCCTGGAGTTCAAAACCAGCCTGGGCAGCATAGAGAGACTATTTCTATAAAAAATTTTTTAAAATTTTGGACATAGTAGTGCATGTCTGTAGTCCCAGCTATTGGGGGAGCTGAGGTGGTAGGATCACTTGAGCCCATGTGTTGGAAGCTGCAGTGATCTATTATCACACCACTAAATTCCAGCTTGGGCAACAGAGCAAGGTCCTGTAGAAAGAGAGAAAAAAGAAAGAAGGAAGGAAAGAAGGAGGGAAGGAAGGAAGGGAGGGAGGGAGGGAGGGAGGGAGGAAGGAAGGAAAAGGGAGAGAGAAAAAAGAAAGAGAAAGAAAGAAAGAAAGAAAGAAAGAAAGAAA
>NW_012102275.1:36627-105289 GCF_000951045.1 Mandrillus leucophaeus
AAGGAAGGAAGGAAGGAAGGAAGGAAGGAAGGAAGGAAGGAAGGAAGGAAGGAAGGAAGGAAGGCTGGCCTGGAAAGCAATTAGGAAATAGGGCACAGCTATTTTAGATAAGATGGTTAGGAACTATCTCCCTGAAAAGGTGGCCTCTGCACTGAGGCCTGAATGAATTAGAAGCTCAATTTGCAAAAACAGAATACACATTCAGTCCAGTCATCTTTTTGCTCCTGATCCTTGAGGCATGCATGAACAAGCACAGACCCCAGAGAAGTTGACAGAAACATTGTCCAATGCTCAATGTATCAGGAAGATCAAGCCCTTGATATCAGATACCTACAATTATTACAGCATTTATGTTGGATGAGCCAAAAAAGTCATCAAATCTTGGGGGACCTGTGTCAAAAGTCTGTGGCCAAAATTTCCCTGCAAAAAGGGCTGTTAATCTTTTCTCAAAGAAGTCCTTCTGAACTTCGTGACCTTTGTTGAGATTGCCTTTCATGGGCTGATGGGTTTATTACACTGTATGATGATCGTGTTTTTTATAAAATAAAATGTTCTGTGACTAGTTAATACATCTTCCTATTTATTTGAATAATGTGGCTTTATTTTATTTATTTTATTTTGATATGCTAATCACATATTCTATTTCTAGCTGACTAAGTATAACGTCTGTGGTCATTTTTATTTCAGAAGTTGGACTTTTAGTCAACACCCTTAGTCCCTAGGTTAACATTTTTTCTTTGGAAAAATCAGATTCAAATTCTATCAAATTATATCACTTTAGCAAACATTGCTCTTTCCAGAAAATTAAACTGGATTCTATACATAATAATTTAAAAGTTTGAAAACAATGGTTTTCATGATGTTTCTGAGCAGTGGAGGTTCTATTTGTGAAACATAAATTCAGTAGTGTTCTCCATGAAGTGTGGTGGGCGATCAGCACATTCCTTCACCATCCCAATGACAGAATTAATTTCTGTCCTTCCTGGATGTATTAGTCTGTTCTCACGCTGCTAATAAAGACATGCCTGAGACTGGATAATTTATAAAGAAAAAGAGGTTTAATTGACTCACAGTTCCACATGGCTGGGGAGACCTCACAATCGTGGTGGAAGGTGAAAGGCACATCTTACATGGTGGCAGGCAAGAGAGAGAATGAGAGATTTATTCACTCCCATGAGAACAGTATGGGGGAAACCACTCCCATGATTCAGTTATCTCCCACCAGGTCCCTCCCACAACATGTGGGAATTATGGGAGCTACAATTCAAGATGAGATTTGGGTGGGAACACAGAGCCAAACCATATCACTGGATTTATGTGTAACTGGAATATTCATTTTTTATACAGTCTTCTACATTCCAAAACCAGAAGAGAGGCTATTTTAGAAGCCTACCACAATGGTTTACAAACTGTTCCCTAGAAATAGTTGTCTGGAGTTGTCTTAGGATGTGTGTGGAAAGCAGGGGGAAAAAATCAAAGCAAAGGGAGGCTGGAGTTTGTGATATGGGAGATGGTGACTGGGCAGGACTCCCTAGGCTCATATTTGCAAGAGAGATAGGCTATGTGGGAATCATATATGATCTCAGTGGCTTCACACCACAAATGCTATTTCTTGCTCCACAAACACCAGCACAGACCAAAAAGCCTTCTCTTTCATCTGGTAAATCCATCTGCCACCATTGTGTGATGCCACTATATATTAAAGACTGCTGTTGCTGCAATAGAAAAGGAGAAATGGAGGGTCCATGGAGGATTTTAGGGCCAGCTTCGACGTGGCAGTCTCCACTGGCCAGAATGAAGTCACACGGCCCCTGTCTAACTTCCAGGGAGCCCAGGAAACCTCAGGAGGCACCTAGGATCCACAGCAAGTACAAATGATTTCTGCTACAAGACCTTACCCGCACTCCAACAAGAGCAGTGATTTGTATATTTCTTTACTTGTGTGTAATATTTCCAAGGGAGATTTTATTTGAAGAGTTTCCTGGCTCAAAAGAAAAACATGTGTTAAGGCACTGATCTAATAAGAAAAATGACTATTTCAAATCTAAGATGGCACAATTTAGGTATACTTCGGAGAATATAAAATTGGTGCTTTCGTGGTTTGATCAAGTTGAGGGAGATTGATGATAACAGAGTGATGTACCGACTTGTCAGAATCAAGAAAAAAGAGGTTGAACATGGTGGTTCATGCCTGTAGTCATAGTGCTTTGGGAGGCCGAGGCAGGAGGACTGCTTGAACCCAGGAGTTCAGGACCAGCCTGGGCAACATAGTGAAATTCCATCTCCACCAAAAAAAAAAAAAAGAAAGAAAGAAATTAGCTGGACATGGTGGTGTGTGCCTGTAGTTCTAGCTACTCAGGAGGCTGAGAGGAGAAAACTGCTTGGGTCCAGGTGTTTGGGGCTGCAGTGAGCCATGATCCTACCACTGTGGTACAGCCTGGACAACGAAGTGAGACCCTGTCTCTACAAGAAAATAAAATAAATCTTAAAAAAGAAAGAAGACATTATCACATATATAGAAGTTGAATTTATGTGAAATATGAATGTTCATCATCCCTTCCAATCTTTTTTAGCTTTCTCATCTGACAGAGGCTGGAAAACTCAGGTCTATGTTTCCAAAACTCCTTTGCAAATTGGATTCTGAATGTGACTGATCTGACAAATCAAATGCATTCCATGTGCGATACAGCATTTGGAAGTACGGTGGAGGCCTCACCTCTGTGGTTTTCTGTTTCTTTCAGCAGTCAGTCTCATGGAGACATTTCAGGTTTTTGTTCCAGAATTGGCAGACTTTCTGGTGTCCACATACAAGTTCCATGGGTGTCAGAGGTGAGGTGCAGGCCATCGGTGCTGTTCATGGGAGTCACAGTCCTGGCGCCAGCAGCAGTGGTGGTTTCTTGATCATAGCACTTCCTGACTGTGGCACAGTGGGGTGGTGCTCTGGAGTTAGGATCAGGGAGGAGGCAGAAGCTCTTTCAGTACCTCTGCTCTGCAGTGTACTTAGGAAGCCATTTCTGAAAAACCTGGAACTGAGGGGTTAACCTGATCAGGTCTGCCAGATGTAGCCGCCTTCTTGCTCTTGGTCATTTTTATTTCTATGAATCTAAAGGCCATGAGATGAATGCTGCAATGTCACCTTCACTGGCCACCTTATTCACAACACTTATAAGTCACCACGGTAATGGTCACGTCAGTTGTTTCTCAGGAACTTGGGACAGCTCCTATCCAGTCCAAACTGGTTGAGACCACCCTTCAACGGGGCCTGTGCAAATGCCCAAGAACTGACCTTTTGACATGAGAGGACCCAAAACTTTACCCACAGATCATGCTCACAATGCCATTTTCTGAACATATGTCCTGTGAAATGCCAGACACCCTGCCTATGCTTGTGCAGATCACTGATTACGTCATTTTTCCCTACTGCCAATCACCTTTTCCCACACCTTAGACCACCCTGCTTCTCTAACCCATAAATATCCCTATAAGCCTCATCTTCAAGGGGGTGGATTTGAGACCTGCTCTCCCACCTCCTCATCTGGCTGCCTTGTGAATAAACTCTCTTTTGCAAAACACGTATCACGGTGATTGATTTATTGCGTGTGGGCAGAAGGGACCTGGACTAGGGTGATACCAAGTGTACCCAGAATTTACTAATTAAGCACTTCCCTTCTTCCTGTTCTTAAGTTCTTAGTGGTTTTCCACATCATTTCATGTCCTGTAATCAATCTTTTCCTCATTGAACTAGCGAGAGTGGATTCCGTTTGCGCCAATGAAGCCCTAACTGCTACAAGACCCATCTTGAAAAAAAGAAAAAGAAAATGATAGTAATATGTGGGAACATCTTGGTAACTTGCTCAAATAATCTCCCTCATCCTGTACCAGGCTAAATGCCACTGTTGTGCAGGCCCTACTTCCCAGCATTTTGTAGAAGCTGGTGGATTTCATAAATGAACTGAACTTGGCTAAAGACGAGAGATGAGAAGAAAATGGCCCAAAAAATGTGACGGAGGTGTCCAGGCATAGTGGCTCTCACCTGTAATCCCAGCACTTTGGGAGGACGAGGTGAGTAGATCACCTGAGATCAGGCGTTCAAGACCAGCCTGACCAACATGGTGAAACCCTGTCTCTACAAAAACTACGAAAATTAACGGGATGTGGTGGTGCATGCCTGTAGTACCCCCTACTCGGTAGGCTGAGGCAGGAGAATCACTTAAACTCAGGAGGCGGAGATAACAGAGAGCCGAGATTGTGCCATTGTACTCCAGTCTGGGTGACAAAAACAAAACTCTGCCTCAAAAAAAAAAAAAAAAGAAAAAGAAAAAAGAAACGAAAAGAAATATGACAGAGGCTTTCCCTGCTTTTTTTTTTTTTTTCCATTGCAGAGATCCGCAAACACTTTCTGTGAAAAGGCCAGACAGAAAATATTTTAGGCTTCATGGGCTGTGTGATCTCTTTAGGGACTACTTAGCTCTACAATTATGGTATGACAGCAGCCATAGATATTCTATACATGGGTACGGCTATGTCTTCCTAATAAAACTTTATTTACAAAAATAGGCAGTGAGCCAGATTGGGGTGGCAGATCATAGTTTGCTGATCCCTCTTCTATAGTAATAGTATCCTTTATTTTTATTTTGCAGATAGGAACATGGCCACCTGGAATAAAGACTGCATCTCCCAGCCTTTCTTGCAGCTAGGTGTGGGAACGAGGAAGCATGCATTTCTATTTCCCATTCGTTCTCCTTTTCTCCTGGTTGGAATGTGGTCATAATGGCTGAAACCCCCATAGCCTTTTTAGACCAGATAATTATCCCAAGACAGAAAGCCTTGCATTGGGGAAGCAACAAAATAGAAAGCAACTAGATCCTTGGCATATAGGAATGTCAGGTGGGTTTCTCGAATATGAAAAGAAAGTAAGCAATGATCTTGTTCACACTATTTTGATTTGGAGTTTTTCTGTTATGGCCAAACAATCTTAACAGATCAGGCAAAAATTCAAAAAGCATAGTAAATGAATGAGGACTGCTCAGTACATCATTTTTGCTGGATTAATAAATGACTGTGAATTGAAGTATGCACCCCATGAAATAAGGCTATTGGGTCTTGTCTCAAAGATCTACATATCAACTTGAAGTACAAAATACAAAAAGGTATTTGGTTTATATATTTGCAATACCAAATTTCAGTATATGAAGTATCTTTGTATAAAGTTATTTGGTATTTTCATGATATAAAATAGAGAAAACTAAACTTTATTAAAGAGGATTAAAATAAGTCTACATCTAGTTATAAAATGTAGATTAAAAATTTATAACTAGGGGCTTGGCACAGTGGCTCATGTCTATAATTCTCACCAATGCCCGAGGATTACTTGAGGCTAAGACTTTGACACCAGCCTGGGCAACACAGAGAGACCCTGTTTCTACAGAGAAAAAATTCAAAATTTGCTGGGGATGGTGGGTGCACTTGTACTCCTAGTTACACAGAAGGTTGAGGCAGGAGGATCCCTTGAGCCCAGGAGTTCAAGGCTACAGTGAGCTATGATGGCACCACGGCACTCCAGCCTGAGAGAGAGTGAGACCCTGTCTCTAAAAATAAACAATTAAAAAATTGTAATTAAAACACTCAGCAATTGTACGCTAAACTACCAACACAGTGTTCAGATTTATATCTATGTTCTAGTCACTGTGCTACAGAAATAGCTTCCTAACTGGTCATACAAATATTTCTCTACACCAAATAAATCATCCCATAGAGGTGGTTTTTCTAATCCCTGTCCATGCCCTTACCCCTCTCTATAATGAGTGTATCTCGTTGGGTTCTATTTGTTTTTCTAAGTTAAGAAGAGAAAGACGAAACTAAGCTATAGCTGAAAGTTTTCCAAAGAAACAAATTATGTTGTGTGTATTTAAGTTACACAGTATGATGTTATGGGATACATATACAGAGTAAAAAGGTTAATAGAGTGAAACAAATTAACAAACATGTCTATCAACTCACATAATTATTCACTTTTTTATTTGTTTTTGTGGCAGGAGCAGCTAAAATCTACTCATTTAGCATGAATCTCAAATACAGTACAATTGTATTACCTATAATCTTCTTCTTGTACATTAGATCTCTAGACTTGTTTATCCTACATATCTGCTACTTTGTATTCTCTGACCCACATGTCCCCATTTCTTTCCCCCATCCCCAACCCCTGCTAACCATTGTTATATGCTCCATCTCTGCAAATTTGAAATTTTTTCAGATTCTACATATAAGTAAGATGATGCAATATTTTTCTTTCTGTGCCTGGAGAATTTCACTTAACATAATATCCTCCAGGCCATCCGTTTTGTGGCAAATGGCAAGATCTGGTTCTTTTTTAGGGCTGAATAATACTTCATTCTGTATATAAACCACCCTACACCCTTGCTATTCAAAGTGTGGTCCTTGGGCCATCACCCCCACCTAGAAGCTTGTTAGGAATGCAGAATCTCTGACCACACAGTATCAGAATCTGGTTTTAATAATATCCCAACGTGAATTGCACGCAAGTTGAAGTTTGCGAATATTTGAGAATACTGCTTTTCATTTCTTCTGTACTGACATTAAGTAACAAATACCCTTTAACTTCTCTCAGCTCTTTCAATCTCAAAAATACTAGTCACCTAAATAAAACGTTTCTGTACTTCTAAACTACCCACCAAACACCAAAACAAAAAAAGGACTAAAATTAAAACATATGTCTCGTAGCATCACCTATATTCCCATTGGGGGAAAAGGGAGTATGTTTTCATTTCAAAGCACTTCTTTTTCCTAGAAAGCATCTAGGATTAGGCTCCTCTCTGATCCTCAGCTGAAAATGATAAAATGATAGTGATAAATTCTAACAATAAGATGCCATACCTGTAGAATCTCTTGGGGATCCTACAGAGTCTGTTAAATTCTGAGAAATAAAACTAATAGTTTTATTTATTGAGACATCAATTTTATTACAGGTCTGCAACAATAGGTTATTATTTAATACTATTTCCACTACATATATGTCAGTTTCATATCATTTCAAGAATATAAAAACTTGTATTACAAAGTAGAAATTGTATTTTTCCCCCCAAAGAAAATCTCTGCTTGCAGTCCTACTTGCTTAATACGTCCAAATCTATGCTTCAGGTAATTGGAGGAGAGCCTCACATGTAACTACAAGTTCAAAATATAAACTTTGAAGAAAAGTTAACAGCTTCTAGAACTAAAATACTGAAAAGAAAAGTAAAGACAATTTCTAACCTTTGTCAAAGAATGATACCCCCCTTTTGGGGATATTTTTAAATATATTGGGTAGAATTCCATGATGGCTTAATTATGGCCTTGACTAAATATGGAAAGATAGATTCTATTGGCTTCTCAAGGTCTCTTTTCAATGAATAGTCGCTGTACAAATAGTATTTGCTATAAATAAAATCGCAGAGTGAAAATCAACCCAAGCACATTGTACCTTATACCATTTTATTTTCTAAACTTTGGCTGAAATATTCAGAAATATTGGCAACAATATTACTTCTTTGGAAGAAAAACTAGGTAGTGAGATTCTCGGGCCCTTTTGTGCTGGGAGTTTTAAAGAATTTTAGTACATTCCTGATAACTCTTAGAACTCACATCCTATGTATTTAAAAACGTATTTTCTTGCCATTTTGATATATCGCTCATATCTGAATTAAAGACCTTTTTAAATGTCTAGGTCAAGAACAGAAGATTCATTAGAGACCTGTTGGTTGAATCCTGTATGGTTTCCTATCTGGCAATTTTAAGGACCAATTATAGGGATCATCCCCCCCACGTTGCCAAACCCTGGAGGCTTTACTGGGACACATGATTTTCAGTGCTAACATCGAGACAGTTGGTCACGCTACAATTTAGCAATATATTTTTCAGAGTGTATGTGTATCTGCGTGTGTGTTAGTGAGTGGTTATGGGGTGTGTGTGCTTCTGTGTGTGTGTGTCTGTGTGGAGGTGCACGGTGTGTGTGTGGGGGGCGGTTTATGTCTGTGGATGTGTATATGTGTATAAGTATGTGTGTTCAGATACATTTATTGTTATTATTTTTTTCCCTGTGTTTAACATCCTTTTAGAGGATAACGACCAAATATAATACTTTTTCCAATCTATGTGCTATGTGTGCAAGTAAACCAGTAGTTAGCTATTTATCAACTCATCTTTAAGAAAAGTAAAACCTAAAATTCAGTATTTGCATTTTAAATAAAAAGAAAAATTCTCAAAATAGAGACATCTTGTCTTGACGATGGTATAGGTAACCATTTTTGAAATGGTGTTTCCTTTCCAGCCTTAATAAACCCATATTTCTGGAGTGAATTCATCTTTAATTATGCAAGGCTGATAGACGGAGTCTTATATGCTGCCATTAGAAGAGGACATTCTCTGGGCTGAGTGGCTCATCATGTGTAACAAAAGACATTCTCACTTTCTTGTCAATTCATTTTTTTAAAATGTTCATAAAATTGTGAAGTTGGCTGTATCTGCTTCTTTTAAATAACACTTCAGTGTAAAAGCAACTGATGCTGAGTTGTTCAACTTATAACTTCTTGGATCCAAAATGTTTTCAGGATGAAGTGGCAATTTTTACAAAGCCAATAAACTCTGTGATTTTCTTAGATGGAAACAATGAAAACTCATAATTGAATAATGGTATTCAAAAAGGAGAAGGCCCCCCCCCCACATACACATTTGAGGCAGTTATTAATTAAGCTCCTTATTCTAAAAATGTATGTCTAATGGGAAAACTTTAACACTTAGTCTGCTTTTCCAGTAAGACTATATTTCAGGCCAACCAAAAAACCCTCACTTCATCTAGTGGGGTTTTACAAGAGAATACCATCTATGAAGAGAGATAAAAAACTGAACACTATGATAATCGTTGTCAATTCCTAATGAAATTATTGACCCAGGCAAGAATTATCAACTAGTGTTGGAAGCAGCTGAGCTTAAAAAAGATGAATGGACAATCAGACATTCGCAGAGTACCAAAGTAATACCAAAGCTTTCTTGCTAGTCACAGGTGAGAAATGTAAGTGCACAATAGAAGGACCAGGTTTTCATCACCGGAAGCCAGTGGTCAAGTTTAACCTCATTTATGGTGCAGCCATCAAATATCATGTCTCCTGCTGTGACGCACAACAAAATGCAAACCACCACCTGAGACATATTCTACGAAAATGCTCAGTGTGAGTCCAGCAAACTTTCAAATCTAACTTCTGTTTATGGAAAACAGAGGGCATGAGGGAAAGTAAGACAACGGCATGAGGGAAAGTCAAATAACAGCACCAGAAAGTACACAGACAAATGAAGAAGGTGGAGAATTCTGTGGGGTCATTGGTCCAGTCCATCCAACAAGTCAGTGTGTAGTGAAAAATCATTAGGGATGGTGATTGATTAGAAAAAAACTTGGAGACAATACAACTAGATTCAAGATGTGGGCCTAGATTTGACTCTAGTTTGGACAGACTGGTTCTGAATGGTGCCTTGAAGACAATGAAGATTTCAAATACGGATAGATTATGACATAAAAATTTATCGAATTTTAAAGTTAAAGCTCATTAATGTAGAAAACCAGGTTACAAAACAAGTTGCAAAGTATTTTCTCATTTATATTAAAATACAAACATATGTAAATCATCTGAATGAATCATTGAAATAGTATTAACAGAAATAATTCCTGGGTGGTAAGAATATGGTACTTTTATTTTCTTATTTTTGCTTATCTTATTTTCTAGCTTTCTTATTGCACATATATGGCTTCTGTAACAATAAAATTTATTTATTGGTTAAGAAACTGAAAGAATTGTGTGCTGAGGGTGGGAGTGCCACAGTTCAATGACATTAGGGTTTTAGACCTTTCTGAGACCTAGCGCTGATCAATGCAATCATTTTCAATGACTTTAAATAGAGAATTTGGATTAGCAGAACAGAGTTGAGTTATAATCAGCAGGTCCAGAGCCAGGTCAGCACTTTAACTCTTCGTGTCCACAACTGAAGTTGTCAGCATAACCCAGATTTGCTGGACTCTTGGCTTTTATATGACCTCGAGCTCAGATTTTCATCTGGAAAGGACTGATAATGAGACCGTGTGCTTAGGGTGTTGCCTTACATGAACAGATACACATGAGAGCCCTAGAACAATGCCTAGCATCTAAGAGCTCCATAAACATCAGCTCTTGTTCCTGTGATTGTTCTCTCTCACAGTGAAGGATTCCATTGTCCTCTGAGTCACTTAGGGCTGCAGGCCATCCTGGAGGCTCCCTCACTCCTCCCACAATGACCCAGTGGCATCTGTGGCTGCTCCGTTCTTATAGGAAGAAAACCAAAACAATGGACATAAGATACAAGCCTTCCATCATCTAGCATTTGCCCATTTATTGGCAGTCTTCTCATTTCACTTTCTGTTACGCATCCTAAGCTTCAGCCTTAAGCCACAATAATTTTTTCACCTTCTTGAGGATGTGACTATCATCCTCAAGGATATCTACTTTATAGTTATATAAAAGCAAAACACATATAAAACACTCTTCATCTGCCCCCTTCAGGTAAAGATGACATTTAACAGTAATTGAGAAAATAACTGCCTTCCAAAAGACACTTAGGATTTAGAAATGTGCCTTTCATTCCATAATTTTGTTTCTGAAAATAACCTGTATTATCTATTGAAAAACTCTGATTTTACTTAAAAACTTGGAAAAGGAATTTTCAAATCTACTTTAAAATCTCTTTAAAAGTTGCAGGGAATATGATAGTCATTTTTTTAAATTGAAGTGCCACACTTTCTGACCAATTTATAAGAAGAACTGATTGATATCAAGGAAGACTTAAAAGCATAATCTCAAGCAAGCCCCTTTGTATAATTTGTGGATGGGGCGGTAAATATAGTCAGAAATCCACCTCTTCTGTATGAATCTATGTCTTGTCCTGAGATATCTGGGATTTTAGGGATGACAGCAGTATGAAAAATGAAAAAGAAAAAAGGATGCTAATGAGCAACATGAAAGTTTAGAACTTACTGGTAAAAGTAAGTACATAGTCAAATTCAGAATACTCTAATACTGTAATGGTGGTATGTAAATTACATGTATCTTTAGTATGCAGGTTAAAAGACAAAATTATTAAAACTAACAATAGCTACAACAATCTGTGAAGGGATACATAACACAAAAATATGTAAATTGTGACCTCATAAACGTAAAATGGGAGTAAAAGCATAGAGCTTTTATGAAATCAAAGTTAAGTTGTTCAAAACCAAAAACTGACAAATGGGATCTTATTAAACTAAAGAGCTTCTGCACAGCAAAAGAAACCATCAACAGAGTAAACAGACGACCTACAGAATGGGAGAAAAGTTTGGCAAACTATGCATCTGATGAAGGTCTAATATCCAGCATCTGTAAGGAACTTAAACCAATTTACAAGGAAAAAACAAATAACCTTATTAAAAAGTGGGCAAAAAGAATGAACACTTTTCAAAAGAAGATATATATGCAGCCAAGAAGCATATGAAAAAAGCTCAACATCACTAATCATTAGAGAAATGCAAATTAAAACCACAATGAGATACCATCTCACACCAGTCAGAATGGCTATTACTAAAAAGTCAAAAAATAACAGATGCTTGTGAGGTCGTGGAGAAAAAGGAACACTTCTACACTGTTGGTGGGAGTGTAAATTAGTTCAACCACTGTGGAAAACAGTGTGACTATTTTTTAAGTATGAAGCAATTAAAATTACATTGGTACAGTGTGACTATTTTTTAAGCATGAAGCAATTCAAATTACATTGCTTTCACTAAAAGTAGCCTTGTTGATAATATTAATAATTATTTATTGACATAATATTTTGGTGGGAACAAAAATATATTTGTATCATTAATAGAAAAATTTGTTTTAAAATATTGTTTATCTCATTGTTGCCTCTTTAAAAACCTTTTCATTTTTGAATGTTTTACAATTTATAAAATATATTAGCCCAGTTGTACATCTGTACCATCCATTACCAGTAAATGACTACATATGTGTTAGAGCAGGCCACCCCTAAATATTTTCTACCGATAAGAGTGTACAATAAAAAAAGTTTGAGGGCCATTGCTCCAGACCAATTTTCCTCAATGTACAGTTTGATAAATATCTGTATCAGCACCATTATAGAGCCTGAAGCCCAGAAAACCTGGCTTTGAGCATCTATAGTTGGGATGTGGAATCTGCATTTCTAACAAGTACCCACTGCTTAAGGTGGTTCAACAGCTTGAAAAGCCTAGCATTGAGGAAATAAAAAGCATTCCGTGCAGACCACGAGTGCCTAGGAATAAGGCATTCTACTGACAGCCATAGGCTATATACAGTGTCCACAGTCAGCAGTCTCCTTAGTAGTCTTACTGAATTTGCAAGTCCAACCTTAAGTGTATAAACTTCTTACCCTCAGCAAAGAAATTATTTCCTAAAGGATGATTCTGCAACAATTGGCTCTGTAAAAAATGTATGTGACCTACATAGGGCTTTATAGGGACTGCTACAGACTGAGTGTGTCCTCTCAAATTCCTATATTGAAACTTATTCTCCAATGTGATAAGCTAAATGAGTCCTCTGAAATTCATATATTGAAACTTAATTGCCAGTGTGATAACATTAAGATAAGTGGAGCACTTAGGAGGTGATTAAGTCATGAGGGTGGAGCTCTCATGGATGAAATTAGGACATTATTTCCTAGTTAAGGCCTTGAATGAGTGGGTTCATTCCCTTCCCATTCTTCTGCCATGTGAGATGCAACAAGAAGGCCCTCACCAGACACCGGATGCTAGCACCTTGATCTTGGACTTTTCAGCCTCCAGAATCGTAAGAAAGAAATTTCTATTCTTTATAAATTATCCAGCCTCAGGTATTTTGTTATAACAGCACAGAAGAACTAAGACAGTGGCCCTGCCATTGCAATTCCAGGGCTGAATTATGTGTTAATCATTGTGGGATCATCAGAGGATAAACTCATGGAAAGGCTTCAGTTACTGCAATTTCTTTTTCATTAATCAGAGGGCCAAGTTTAATAGTTTAAAAAAAAAATAAGTAGATAAATAAACACTTCAAATAACCATGCCACCCTTAAACCCAGGCAAAAGGCTACTGCTCTGAATCCTTCTTTTAAAAGGTCTGCAACACACACACACACAAACACACACGCACACTCTACCATTTGGGATTGCGTGCCAAACAGGGCATGGTGCAATCTAAATCTAAATGTCTGCTCTTGTGACAACATCATTCAGGCCCACGGAAATTGTTCTACACATTGTTTGCTTTATGTCCTCATAGTAAAAGGTGATCACATTCAAATGTTGTAAAGGTTTGGGTTGCACTGCTGAGAACACTGGAGGTGAACACTGCAGTGAACACTGCTTCTGACAGCTGGGAGAAAAGACCAATTAGTTAACTCAACAGATCCTTCTTTTCAGAGAGGATGAATGCAATATATCTTTGCCTCATGCAATATTGTTTCCCAGTAGTGCCTGGCATCATTTTTTCTTGCTCATCCAACACGTGGTTCTGGAGGTATTCAATATTTAGCAAAGCTTTGCAATAGTTGCAACTGGTAGCAAAAGAACGTTTTGCAATATTAAATAATTCATCACACTTAAATCAGTAATTGTATAAATCTTGACAGATCAGTCAGAAATCTGATGTGAATACTTTGCGTTGAAACCAGCCATGTATTGAACACTAGCAATGCAAATAATTTCATTTGTATAAAGATATTTTAAATTAATTTTCCAAAGATTAAATAAAACATTAGATTTATTTGAAATTTTATATTCATTATTTTTATCTTTTAATTTTATACATAATTATTTTAGAATAAAAACAGCACTTCATAAATGACACATGAAAATGAATTTAATTTTCAAACCTGCCATATTTACTTTAATGTACATTCTTTATAAAAACATATTCAGATTTTAAACACTTAATAGAATTGCATTTACTTGTAATCCTTCGGAACACAAATTATGAGAAAATATTGATTATAATAACACAATGTTTTTTGCTGAAATAAAGACAGGAAAATTAAATTTAATATAATAAATATATTTTATATTTCTTATATTTTATTACTCGTCTAAACACCGCAAGCTTAACAGCAAGATATCCAGACATGTGCAATAACAATTAAATCTGATTGCCTTTAACATTTCTCTAACTAAAGTCCTAACTTTCTATACAGTTTTTGATTTTCCAGCGAGATGGTATGTTCGTCAAAGTAGAAGGATGGGGCATATGTTACTTAAGTGTTTTAGCTTGATTTATAGGGTTTAAATATTTAGACATATGGTACGTGGGCGTCATTTGTACTCTTGCCGTAGGCTTCACAAATGTTAGGGGTAAGCCTGACGACGGTAACAAATGAAAACAAGACAAAACAAAACAAAACAGAGACAAAATAACCAACGAGGATCATGAAGTTGTAGGGCCACTGCCACCTTCCTCCTCAAAGCTACTGGTTTTCACCCCTCTTAGAATCAGCCACTTATAATTGTGTCTACTCCCACAAGAAAACAACATTTCAGGGTCACTGAGGCTATTCCAAAGCATGTTATTTTTCATTGTCCGGTGGAAAAGATGTTCTCCAGATTTCGAGAACCCTTAGAATATTCAGCAGCAATTGGCTTCTGGGTGTAAGCCCAGCCATGAAGATGAACATGAAGTGGAGCCTTTCTACCATGATGCTGAAGCTGTTAAAATCATCGTATTCCGGGTGACACTGACACTCCACTACTCTCCACCTAGAAAAAGTGTCATATACAGAATGAAAAGCGAACATATTGGCATTGAGTTTCTACCTGTGAAGTGAGGAGTTGGAAGGTGTGTAGCTGCATGTTTAGCTGTGCCTGCAATTATGGAGACAAGGGTTTAGAGTTCTTTCTGTCTACCCTTCCTATATACCTTCAAAGAAGGGGCAGAGTTAAGTGATATAGCACATGAGCTCTAGGGTCTGCCTGACATGGTTCAAATCCCAGCTCCACTAGTCACCAACTTTGTGACTTAGGGTAATCCTATGCCTAGATGTCCTCTTCTACAAAATGGGTACTAAAGGGTGGTTGTGAGAATTACATGAGTTAATTGCCTAGAGTAGTGCATGGATTCATAGGAAGTGCTTTGTATGTATTATATATTTTTAAAATATACTTTACTATGTCACCATTTATGAGTCTGGAAGAGTAGTATCAGGACATATGTCTTGAGCTGCCTGCTACTGCAGGTCTAAGAAAAATTTGTGACATTTGGATATTGCAAGACTTCCCCTATCCTACACTTCAGGCTGTTTAAATTATACAATTAGGCCTGGCATGGTGGTTCACACTTGCAATCCCAGCAACTTGGGAAGCTGAGGCCAGGAGTTTGCGACCAGTCTGGACAACATAGCAAGATCCCACCTCTACAAAAAAAAAATTAAAAATTAGCTGAGTGTGGTGGTATGTGTCTGTAATCCCAGCTACTCGGAAGGCTGAGATGAGAGGATCTCTTGAGTTCAGGAGTTCAAGGATACAGTGAATTATGATCATGTCACTGTACTACAGCCTGGGCAACAGAGCAAGATCCTATCTCGAAGAATTTACATTAATAAATAAATAGTATGCAATTAATTGGCCTAATGCCTTTTTCCTTTTCCCTTTCCACTAGCCCGAACTCCTTTCTCAGCAGGATTTATGGTAGCCTACTCCATCAAAGCACTTTTAACAAACATCAGTGAAAAGCAGGGCAAAAAGATGCTCGTGCCTGCTGCCTGGCCTAGGTTCCCTGGCCCAGATACTTGGGCAAGGATTAATCTTTCTTGTGCAGAGAATGACTAGAACCCCAGGAATGACTTCACTGCCACCCATAACAAGTTTATGCACAGAACACCTCTGTTCCAATACCTCTTTCCCTTTAGCACTTTTCCAAAACAGGGGTTTTATCAAAGTGGGGTGCAGTGAGGTAGGTTAGATAAAGGCACGCACAAGGAAGAAAAGTCACAACTAACCTCTCTGTGTCTACCATTACTGTATTTTTTTTTTTCTCAACGGAAGTCCTAAAAATCTTTCTTGAAACCCAGAAGTTTTTGGCATAACATTCAAAACAGCCTGATGTAAGAGGTGAAAATACTGTTTTTCAATCAGGCTCAAATTTCTAAAGTAATGCTCTCTTTTTGCATGTTTTCGGGAAGGATGTTGGTAATATGGTTACAAAATTTTTAGCAGACACATAAAATGGTCATTCTATCATCTTTAAGCTCCCTCATGCATTGCTACAGATGACTTATAGATTTACTGAATTCAAGCAATCTTTATATCAGATACCCTAAAGCATTTTAGATGAGGTATATTTATTTTCCGGTGCTTTCTTAACCAGGTTTGTAAGCTAGGCAAGGATCGTGTCTTTTAAATCAGATTTCATGCAGTTCTTGGCACAGAACTTTGCATGCAGGTGCTCCATAAATACTTATTGTTGATTATTAAAAAGAAAACAATAAAAAATAGCTCAAATTTTGTGAGTTTTTTGGGGTGGTAGTGGTGGGGTATCGGTCAGAAAACAGCAAGCCTTGAAAATTAATCAGCATTTTCCATGATTACATAAAACATAAGCATCAAAATCCAAGTACCAATACTGCGCCTAAAGGCATATCATATCAATAACAAAGGCATATCGTATCATATCAATAACTAAGAAGTGGAAGAAAGAAAGGAAGAGAAGAAGGGAAGGAAGGAAGGGGAGTGAGGGGAAGCATGTAAGGAAGAAGGGAGGGAAAGAGAAAGAAAGAAATGAAGGAAGAGAGGGAGGAAGAGAGGAAGAAAAGATGGAAAGAAGGGAGACAGAGAGGAAGAAAGGAAGGAAGGAAGGGAGGGAAGAGAGAGAGGGAGAAAGAAAGGAAGGAAAGAAGGAAGGGGGAAGAGAGAGGAAGGAAGGACGAAAAAGAGGGAGAGGAGGAGAAAGGGAGAGAGAGGAAAGAAAAGGAGGAAAAGAAAGGACAGGAAAGGAAAGAAAAAATGAAATAAAAAAGGAAAGGAAAGAAAGGAAAGGAAAGGAAAGGGAAGAGGAAAGAAAAGGGGAAAGGAAAGGGGAAAAGAAAGGAAAAATTAAGATTTTTAAAATGAGCATAGCACCAAATAAACGTAAAAATAATTAGGCTGATTCTCTAAACACATGGAACACAGTCTCAGGAGGCAAGGGGAGGAAGCACTTTTTCTTCCCATCTCCTTTCCAGATTGCCCTGGTGTAGCAGCCTCTAGGCATCTAGAAAGCACTTTTCTTAAGCCCACCTGTGGCCACTGGGATCATTTTTTTTTTTTTTACAAGTGTCTATTACTTAAGGTAAAGACTAAGTTCCTTTAGCAAGGAAGCCCCCAAATACAGTGACTTAAATAAGGGGCATTTGTCTCCTCTGCAATGAGAGCTGAGTAGTGTAAGTCATAGGTCAGCAAACATAGCCCCTTCTCTGGCAAAATCCAGTTCATGGCCTGTTCCACCTTCTAAGGTAAGAATCACTTTTACATCTTTAACTGGTTGGAAATAAAAAATAAAAGGAACAACGCTATTGTGTGTGTATGTCTCTTCTCGCGCTGCTAATACAGACGTGTCTGAGACTGGGTAATTTATAAAGGAAAGAGGTTTAATGGACTCACAGTTCCACATGGATGGGGAGGCCTCACAATCATGGCAGAAGGAGAATGAGGAGCAAAAGAACATCTTACATGGTGGCAGCCAAGAAAGCTTGTGCAGGGCAGCTGCCCTTTATAAAACCATCAGATCTCATGAGACTTACTCACTGTCACCACTATCACAGGAACAGTACGGGAAAGACCTGCCCCCATGATTCAATTACCTCTCACTGGCTCCCTCCCATGACATGTGGGAATTATGGGAGCTACAATTCGAGATGAGATTTGGGTGAGGACACAGGCAAACCATATCAGTAAGGATGAGAATGACATAAATTCAATCTTCAGTGCCATTCAATCAAGTCTTATTGGAAAACATCAACCCTCATTCCTTAACTCATTCATAGTCAAGTCTTGTCTACGGTTGCTTCTGCACCACAATGATGGAGTTCAGTCACCATGGGGAAGATCACAGGGCCCAGAAAGGCTTTGCTATCTGGCCCTTTACAGAAAAAGGTTTTTGGACCCAGATTAGGTTAGCCTGACAGCTCTCACTGGAGTGGTCCATTCAAAGCCACAGATTCCCTTTATCTTGTGACTCTGCTGTTTCTTAGGTTGTTATCTGCTCAGCTGACATGGGTCACTGCCTGTTATGGACTGATCTGTGTCCCCTCAAAAGTCATATGTGACACCCTAACCCCCAATGGGACTGAACTTGGAGACAAGGCCTTTAATGAGGTGATTAAAGCTAAATGAAGTCAGTTGGGCATGTTAGCTCACTTTGGGAGGCCGAGGTGGGTAGATCACTTGAGGTCAGGAGTTTGAGACCAGTCTGGTCAACATGGCAAAACCCCATCTCCACTAAAAATACAAAAATTAGGTGGGCGAAGTGGCAGGCACCTGTAATCCCAGCTGCTCAGGAGGCTGAGGCAGGAGAATCTCTTGAATCTCAGAGGCAGAGGTTGCAGTGAGCCTAGAAAGTGCCACTGCACTCCAGCCTAGGTGACAGAATGAGACTCTGTCTCAGAAAAAAAAAAGAAAAAGTTAAATGAAGTTACAATGGTGGGATCCTACTTTGATACACCTGGTGTCCTTTTTAAAAAGAGGAAGAAGTAGCAGACCTCTCTCTCTCTCTTCCTCTCTCTCTCTCTCTCTTTCTCCTCCCCTCTCTCTGACCACAGCCTGAGCACAGAGAAAAGGTCATGTAAGGACACAGCAAGAAGGTGCTATCTGCAAGCCAGGGGGAGAGAACTCACCAGAAACCAACCCTGCCAGCACCTTGATTTTGGACTTTGAGTCTCCAAAACTGTGAGAAAATACATTTCTGTTGTTTAAGTCACCCAGCCTGTGATATCCTGTGATGGCAGCTGGAGTGAACTAATACCCTCCCACATCCATGCTCCAACCCTTGGACACAGGAAGAGCTAAAGGGGAGAGAAAGGCAGCAATTTCCTTCTAAGCTTGTGGAGCAGAAGTTGCACACATCACTCCTGCTCACATTCAGTCCTTTGGTGAATTTATTCAGTTATCCTACACGTAGATCGAAAATGAAAACAGAGAAGATGGATTTGGGGAGGGCCAACCAAAAGCATGACACATTTTGAAGCACATATCGTGATTGAATATTTAAAATCTACTGATTTCCTGAAGTCCATTAGGCTTCGTATGTAGAGCCCTACTGGCCTAGGGACAAAAGTCTTCACTATTTTTATTTAAAAGGACACTTTTTGACAGAAAGGCAAATTGATTCTCAAGCTAGAAGAGTCTTCTGAAAGTAATTCTAGTATTTAAGTGTAAATGAACGTTTTCAGGATGAAATATTCCACCAGTTCCCGTCAAAGCCCCAATGTATAGTATATTTTCTTGTGTATAATATAGTGGACTCTAATTTGAGGTCACTGAAGATACTTTGGTATCAAGAGAAAAAATAGGTTGTTAGAGGTCAGTGTCACATCAGGTCCTGTCTCAAGCAAGACCTGGAGTAGAACAAGACATTAACCCACTTGGATCTCAGTTCTATTGATTGCTTATTATGTGTATTTTCTGCACTTATACATAGCTAATGGTTTTTAAAATCATGGTGATACAGTACTTGCATTTCTGGCCAGAATGAATTTGACTCATATATAATCATTATCAAAGGTTCCTATCTTGACTAGCTGCTTTACGAAGAAAAAAAATTAATTCCCATTCCATGAAAAGTTAAACAAGGAGAGAAATACATTTTACTTTCAAACAGTGGGTGCTTTTTCATTACTTTTACAAATAACCTTATATTGCTTGTGAAAGGTTATCCCTTCTTTTTTACATGATGTTTTTGAAAAGCTATGTGCAGTCACACTGTGCTGTGGAAAATACAGCTGCTGGAAACTGCTCTCCTGCTTCTAAGCTGATAAATGACTTCATCCTAGAACACCATTGAATCAACCATCTCAATCTGAACCATAACTTATTAAGAAGCCAAGTGGAAGCAATTTTTTTAAGTATTAGATGAAAATACAAAAAGAAAAAAAAAAAAAAAACCTTCTTAAGCAAGACACAAAAACCAGAATTCAAAGAAGGAGACTGACATACTGATCTATTTGCATTTAATCGTTTTGTAAGACAAGGACAAAACAGGTAAAAGGCAAGCCACAGACCAGGTAACATATTTGCAACATGTAAAAATATATATCCTGAAAAAATGATTTATAAATAAGCATTGTAAATCAATAAGGCATCTCATAAGGATATAAGCAAAGGAAATTCAATTGAGAAATGCAAATGGCTTATAAAGGAATAGGTTTTCAAACAGTGTGGCATTATTTTACTCATCATTTAGGCAAACATGAAGATTGAACATATGCAATGCTGTGTGGCATGTGAGGAAATTGGAGCATACATATATCAGCCGTGGTATAGGTTGGAGAAAAATTTGCAAGTATCTATCAACATTTAAAAACCATGTTTCCTTCAACCCAGAAATTCTATATCTGGGAAACTGTTTTCTAGAGAAACACATATACATATATGGAAATAATCATATGCAAGGATGTTTGATGTTTACAATAGTGAAAATTGGAAAGACAGACATGTTCATAGGAGAATCATTAAGTAGATTGTGGAGTCTCATGTAACAGTTTAAAAGAAGGAGTTACATGTATGCCTACTAATACACAAGTTCTTTAGGACATCACAGAATGAAAAAGCAAGAATTAGTTTAATACTCGGTATGTATATGTACACTTATATACAGTCTCATTTAGCAAAGCTATAATTTATTTGTTTTATTCATGTATGTAAGTGCATAGAAAAAACTTAAACAGATGCATATCCAACCTGCAACTGCCAGCTTTGGGTGATTCCTCTGCAGAATGTAATTGGGTGGAAGTGGCTGAGAGGCATTTTCACTTGTATTCCTCTTCGTTTGAGAGTGGATTTATGCAAAAGACCCTCCCTGTAAGGTGTTATTCATTCTGCATTATTTATGGAACTAAAATTAACTTATAAACAAAGCAGAAACATCTTGTGAGATACTTCGTGGCCACCCATTCTACTACTTAGCTCAGTGTTTCTGCAGCCGTATGTGTCACCACTTGTTCTGTTGTTCCCCTTACACACTCCAGTATGTATCTCTGCCATCAAACTGGCCACGTGTGAGCTGAACCTGCTATTTGTTCATTAACTTACTGTTTTATACCATTTGAGCAGGAAGTTGTAGTCATTCTCTGGTTTTGTAGTTTGCTTTATTGCTTATAAGTAATAACTGGAAAAAGGAGTTTTAAAACACTCATTATTTTCAAACACTTTGACCAATATTTATTCTGAAATGTCAGGGTACCTTGGTAAAATATCAAAATGCTAAAACTGAAGACTTGTTCTTTTTCTTTACCAGAAAGTAATAATTACATATATTTATAACTGCAGAGTCCAATACAATGAATTAATATTTCTTCCAAATGTTCTTACTTAACGTCTTTCTAGCTTTAGCAAAGCAATATCTTACTTTCACATTAAAAAAAAACACAAAAAACCTTCATAATAGTGTAAGGCAGTTTGTGGAAAACTTATTATTGTCATTTTATACTTTAGTAAATTCAGGCTAAACCAACATCAAATTAACTAGAATTAAGATAGTTGGTTCTAGTTAATCAGGGCTCAAGTCTTCTGATTTCTGGTCTAAGTTTTTAGGTGTTTTGGGTTTTTTTCCCCCCTGCATAAGGCCATCTTCCACAAACTACATATACTTTCTTAAATCTTCTAAAACTTTCTAAAACTGGAGGTTTTACTTCTGAGGATTATATATAGCATTTCATATACTGACATTGGATATAGCACAAGAAGCTGAGTAACATTTAATTTAGAAATAGGTGTAATTTATTTATGAATGTATTTGAACTGTGGGTTAAAATGAAGACAACACTTCCCTTTTGCATAGAGGATAAAACTTGTAAAAATAAAATAAATGCTCATTTGTATATTACAGAGGGATATTTCACACCATTTCACTTCTAGAATGGATCCTTCACTCTTCTTTCATTTTTAAATGGATTTTAATTATTAAATCATAGTCTAAGGGAATTACCATATGTTAATTTTTTAGTGAATTGAGGCTTCCTCAAACGTATTTTATTCCTATATCAAATGAAAATTATTTTTGCATTAAGACTTTTGCTGTATATTTCATTTCAGAATTTAAGAAAACAAATATTACCTGTAAGAATATCTTAAATAAAAGCGCTCTAAATGCATTTTTAAATTGAGTAAATATAGTTAAGTACTAAAACAACAAAATTCATTTGTCCTATACTAACATGTACTATAGCATATAGCTCAAAAAGTTAGTAGAATACTGAGAAACTGCAAGTAACTGTATCATGCCTATTGCTTTACCTGGGACAGCTGACCAAAAAAATGTTTCAGGGGTGTGTTAGAGCTGATTTCATTACAATTCCTGGTGACAGCACCACTGATAGAGACCATAAAAGAGAAGATGGCTCTTTCGTCTTATGAAATCAATTAGATCTGCTTCTGTGGTGAAATTTGTTCGCTGAAAATTGATGGCTGAAACCTTAGGATTTACCCCTGTCTTTAAGTTCCTACAGCGAGGTCTGTAGACCAGAAGAAGCCTGTACTGAACTCACACCACAAGGGCAGCGCCAAAGACAAGATGCAAGCGCTGCAACAGCAAGTTATATAACAAAAGAGAACCGAGGACATCAGAACGTGCTCCAATGATACTTTGTATCTTCCTGGTGCGCAAAAATGTAAACCGGCCTTCCTTTATGGTTTACATTTTACCACTGCACAACGGTTTGCTATCGCGTAATTTGGTAGATGATACATATGAAATTTGAGGGTGTGATTAGTCTTTAAAATAATAGCTTTAGTAAATATTTTAACCACTTCTAGGCATCCCCGCCCCCTAAACACACACGAAAAGAAGATGCTAAGGTGGGCCACTGCCCCGGCTCTGGCCAGCCACATTTAGAGGGGAAAAGGACAAATGGTGTTATTTCTTTAAGCTTGGTGAGGGGAAATCTAAGTTTGTTCTTTAAAAAGGGCGAAAGTTCCCTGGGACCACAGGGCCGGCGGCGAGAGCGCAGGCAGCTTTGTTGTTGGCACCTTGGGGATCTTCTGGGCTGCCAGTAGCTCTGAGCTTGCAGTTACACCTAAACCGCCGATTTTGCTACTTATATTTGCAGTAATGCTAGGAAGCAAAGTATCACCAATTAGAGAATCTGGAAGCCATTCTCTCTTTGCCCTGTGTCCCAGCTTGTGATTCTTCTAAGTTCCATCTCCTTTGCCGAGTGCAGATTCCTGACTCTGGCGCGCCTCCTCTTCTACACTCGGGTCACCGCGGGTTGGCCACCTGGGCTCAACTCACCCCATCCTTGCTTTCCCCCATCACTATACCCAGCGGCGAGGGCAGCCTCACTACTCTTGCCCCGGAGGTGAACGTGTGCCTGGCTTTGATTGAGACAACCAGGACCCCAGAAGCCCAGTGACATCAGAAAAGAGGCTCCTGGGCGCTAGCACTTTCCGCAATACGCTCCAGGGCTGTAGGTGCAAAACCAAGCTCTAACTTCCCTCCGAGAGGGAAATACAGGGCGCGTCACAGTGGCCTCTCCCGCCTAGCCAGGCGCGGTGAAATTTCCGGCAATCCGGCCAGCTAAGACACGGGATTTGCACCGCAGTCTCCCAGCTTCTGGAGCCGGAGCCGAGAGCTCCCGGCAGCTTCTCCAATTTCTCTCCTAAAGTGCGAAGGGATAAGCCCCGTCTGCTCCACGCCTGCGAGGCCGGCGGATCTGGGAGCCGCGCCCGGCTCCGCAGGACTCGGCGGGCGCGGGGCTCCCTGGCAGCGGCTCCTCTGCTAGGGGTTAACAGCAGCCCCCGCGGCCGGGCGGGCGCGGACGCTTCCTTTCCACCCGCCCGGGAACGTGGATACTGCGCCCGCAGGATGTTCGCCGGCTGGGCCGCGCAGTCAGGAAACATGAGAAGGCCTCGCTATTCCTGTTCCCGGGCCGCGCGCGCCAGGCTGGGTAAATAAAGCCGAGACCAGAGCGGTGGCGGTGGTGAGCGCGCCGGAGCCCGCGTGGAGAACATGCGGCGGGGATGGGAGTGCGCCTAGTCTCGAGGCGGGAGAGCCAGCCGCCCTGCAGCCGGCCGCCGGCCCCGCAGCCACAGGTACAGCCCCCGCGTCGCCGAGTCCCAGCCGGCTGCCGGGGAACGCCAGACTCGCTCTGGCCCCTGCGCCCCACCTTCCCTGTGCCCCGGGCGCTGGTGCTCTCCCCGCCCTTCCCCCAACTTCCCTCCAAGGTCTGGTGGAGACGCGCTCGGGTGGCGGCCAAGCCTGACCCAAGGGCCTGCGCGGAGCCTGGGAGCCCACCTGGCCGCGCCTCCTTTGCTTTAAAATTATTCGCCGGCGTTCGGGGGAGGGGGACACTTCTGCAGGGAGTGACCTCCCCGGCCACAGTCTGGAGTGAATCCGGGTAAGTGATTTGAGAAGAGGCGCGGGTGGCCGCGCGCCGGAGTCCTGGGAGGGTCAGGAAGTGTGGTTCACACGCCCCCGGACCCCTTGCGACAGGACGGCGCTCGGACCTTTGCCATCGCTTGTCTCTGAGCCTGCTGCCTGCAGACCTAGAGCGCGCCGGTTGTCTGTGTCTGCGATCTCTGCGTGGGCTTGGGGCTACCAGAGAAGGGTCCGAGGTGGCTAACCTCGTGGTGACTTCGCTAGGAAAAACACGTCGTCGCATCTAGGAGGACGCACTGGGGTGGCGCGGAGAAGGCCGGGCCAGGGAAAGGTGTCTTGTACAAATAAAGCAGCATGAACGCACATCCCCAAGGGCACTGACGTTAAAAAGAAAACAGCAACGCTAGTCTTGACTGTAGAACAGGGGCTGCGAGCGCGGAAATTCTCTTTGACACTTATTGCCGAGGCTGTGTGCACACCCCAGGCACGTACCTGTCTGCGCGGGAGGACGCAGTCCTAAGGGACACGCGGCATCCAGCAAAGGTCTGACTTCACTTCCCTACGAACACAGACCGTAGCCGTAGTTTGATCGCGGTGGCCACAGTCCTAAATGTCACGCGTGGGCTCTGCTGCGGTGGCCGGAGGGCGGGGCGGGGGCGTTGGCAAGTGTGGGCACTCGGCGAGGCAGAGGGGGTGTGTGTGTGTGTGTGTGTGTGTGTGTATGCGCGCGCGCGTGTGTTAGTGGAGTAGCAGCCCATGCCGCGACTGGACGGGCAAAGGGGGCGCTGGCAGCGAAGCGGAGGCCGCTCGGAGGAAACGGGAGCTGTCCCGAGGCGCGAGGCGGGGAGATGGGGCGGGCGAGGGCGGCCGCGCGCCCTGGGGCTGTAACTCTGCGGCTCCGCGGCCGCGCGGACTTGCCCCTGACGCCCGTGCGCTGCAGGCAAAGGCTCAGGGTCTCCGCGACCCCAGAGGTGAGCTGCTGGCTCTCCCCGACAGTGGCAGCCGCAGCCCGGGAGGTGCGCCGACCAAGCTGCCTCCTGACCTGGGCTTCTGACACCTTTACGGCCTCTGAAAGGGTCCCCGGAGACCCCAGAGAGGAGCGAGTGTCAAGGGGCTCCGAGCCCGCGACTGACACCCGTGCTGCGGAAGAGAATGGCACTGATTGAGGGCTCTCGGGACCTGGGTCCTGGCGCCTTGGACCTTAGGACCATGCACGTCCCGGGGCGCGTTGGGGGATGATAGGAAGATTCGGGGAGAGAAGGGGGAGAAGTGGTGCTTTCGTCCTGACGCCACTTAACTTTTCCCTGTCCTTGAACCCAACCTCACCCCGGGGGACCTTATCGGGCAGAAGATGAGGGGGTTTCAACCAAACCATCCACTATCTAGAAAACACGAAAATCCTCCAAATTCCGGTATGGCCTGGGACTCATGAACTGGGCCTTGCGGATGCGGTTGGCACATTATCCCAACTCTTCCCTTCCATCCAGTCCCTCCTGACGCCCCGAGATGGGGGTCCCAGAGGCTTTAGTCTTCTGCTGTGATTGAAGAACCACGCGCGGCCTCACGCCGGTCCCGGCTCCGCAGTCCGGAGTATGCCTCTTCCAGACACAAACTGAAACCCAGAGGCTCGTTTGGGAATTCGTTCCTTTGCCTCTGCGGGTGAATGATTCCCGGTTGTAGTTCTGGGGAGTGAGGGGAAGGGGGGATCGATCGCCCAGGCAAGGAAGAGGGCAAGTACCTGTCCAGGGAGCCTGCAGGGGCGGGGGCGTGTAGCCAACTGGGAAGAGCCGCAGGGTCCCTGCCATTTGCAGCGGCGCCGCTCCTCCCCTCGGCTCTGCAGCCCGGCGACCCGGCCAAGTTCAAGGCCCAGGACCTGCAGGGGTCTAAGCACTCTCAGCCAGTAAGTAACGAGATGCACCTTCCTCTCCTAGAAGCCGAGCCCTGCTGCGGAGCTCCCGGCGGCCAAGCCCCGAGGCTCTGCGGCCGCGCAGCGCGTCCCTGCCACCCGGCACCATGAACACCATCGTCTTCAACAAGCTCAGCGGTGCGGTGCTGTTTGAGGACGGAGGCGCCCCGGAGCGGGAGCGGGGTGGCCGGCCCTACAGCAGTGTTCTGGACAGTCCTCACGCCCGCCCCGAGGTGGGCATTCCCGACGGCCCGCCCCTCAAGGACAACCTCGGCCTGAGACACCGGAGGACAGGGTATGCGCACTCCCGGGGGGAGGGGGCGGTGAGCTGTCCTGAGGTCCCGCGGCAACGCGGGCGGGTTGGGGGCAAAGGGCCCGGAGTTCCCTGGATGTGCAGGTCTGCCTCTCCAGGGCTGGCGCGTTCTCATGTTAACGGGCTCCTATCTCACAACATGAGGGATCAATTCGTCGGGGCAGCTCCAAAGAGCTTGGTGGAGACTGAGGGCGCCAGGAGCTGCCCCTCGGTCCTCGCTGCCTGGACCTCGGATTTGGGGGTTATTTGCCCCTCTCCGGACTGCGGGTGCCGGTGCGCGGCTGAGGGCCAGGAAAAAGGACTGAGCTGGGCGCAGAGAAACAGGCGAAGCCAAGTAGTCGGGGAGTCCCGGCTCAGACTCCGCGGACTTCTCTTCGGTCACCCCAGCCCCTCGCCAGGGCCCCGCGGCTCGCCTGGCCCAAGGAGTCGGGAAGGTCGCCTCCCCGCAGGGAGTCCCGGGCGCGCGCGCGGCTCGGCGGGGCCCGCAGCGAACCCGGAGGGGGAGGCTCTGGGCCTGCGGGGCAGGCTTTGGGTTTAGCGGGGTGAGGGGGATGCTGGGGGGCGGCAGCTTGCGGGTGGGCCAGCTGCTCAGACTGCCGGTGAGTGGAGGGCAGGCTATGCCCGGCCGGATCCCGGCGGCTTCCCGGACGCCCAGCTGGGGAGGGGTGGCAGTCCTGGCCGCCTCCACCTGAACGATTGCATCAGCTGCTTGTTCTGCGGCGTCGCTGCTTAGTAAAATAGAGATTCGGTTTCGTCAAAATGTTACTACCAGTCGCTTCGGGTGGAATTGCATTTCAAAGTGTTTAAAGAGGCAGAAACCCAGGACGCTCCGGCGCAGGCGCGCAAGCCTCGGGGAGCGGCAGGGCGCGCCGGCGGCCGCGCGCGACACCTCCCGGACCGGTGCGGGAGCGCATCGCCCCAGGCCACGCTCCAAGCTCTGGGCTCCAGGCTCCCGGCTCCAGGCTCGTGGCTGCCTCTGCCTCCTCCTCCTTTGAATATGCTTTTCCTGAGGTCTTTTTACTTTACCTGATGTGACAGAGCTTGCCGTACTTTTAACCCTCCCTTAGTCGGGAAACGGCCCGACAGTGTTTTTGGGTTCTGCAGCCTTCCTCCACAAACCACCACCTCCTTTGGAAAGTTTCCCCCTTTTCCTAAAAGATTAAAGGAAATAGAAAGCTTAAAGAGAGCGGGGGAAGCAGTGCTCCTTTGCTTTATTCCCTCTGTCCAGTAGGCGACCTTTCCCCTGACCACAGGCGACGGAAAGCCTCTGGGAGCAGACAAGAGATCCCCGAGGAAAGTTTCGAGAGCCAGCCACATACCCTGCCAGGCCTGCCAGGCCATGGTCACTCGAGGGCGCGGCGCCAGCGGGCGAGGGAAGGGTAGCAGTTAGCCCCGCTGCCCAGAGCCGCGACTGAAATAGCCGTTTTCTTCAAATCACTTGACCTTCGTCTCCTAAACCTCTAACCTTGGGGTATTGAGTTCAAAATATCCCCCTACTCAAGATAAACCTAGCGAAATGACCTCCCCATCCAGAAACTTTGTGGCTCCCACTTCCTGCCTCTCCCAAACTCTGGGCGCGCGCGGAGCAGGGGCGCAAGGCAGGACTGCGCAGCTTGGATGTGGGGTTCGGACTCGGCCGGTACGTGGAGGGGCCGGGCGGGCAATCGTGTCGCTCACCAGGGCCTCCTCCTCTCCCCATGTCCCAGCGCCCGGCAGAATGGCGGTAAGGTGAGGCACAAGCGGCAGGCCCTGCAAGACATGGCGCGGCCCCTCAAGCAGTGGCTTTACAAGCACCGTGACAACCCGTACCCCACCAAGACCGAGAAGATACTCTTGGCCCTCGGCTCGCAGATGACGCTAGTGCAGGTAATCAGGACTAATTAACCCCCTGATCCGTTTCCCGGCGAGGGGCTGAAGAGCGGGCACGCGTAGGGTTCGTGAGGCTCTCCACGTGACGCTTCTACCTGGAGAGAGATGGAGCCGAGCTGTGGGAGTTTCTGAATTACTTCTCCCCCTCATCCCTCAGTTCAGTGCAGATGCTCGGTGCAGGAAGGAATGCAGGAAGCGCTGTCAGGGAGGGAAGTGAAAAGTCAACTGCAGACTTATGAGAAGGTAACTGGGAATCTGGATTCAAGAGCCACATATAGATGAATCCAGATGATGCCATCTGCGGTGATTTTCAACATTAGTGAGCATCAGAATCGCCTGGAGGGCTTAAAACACAAATCGCTAGACTCCACCTCCCAGTTTCGGATTCAGCAGGTCTGGGGTGAGACCATCATTTGCATCTCTTACAAGGCCCCAGGTGTTGCTGCAGCTGAGGCTAGGAAGGAACCCCACTTTGAGAACCGTGCAGTGTGACACTCCATATTAAGGCCCAGTATTAAAGCTCAGGTACAGAGTAACTTTCAAAATTACCATTACTGACAGCTAGGAGTAGGGGATAGAAAGATAAGAAATGATGTTTGGATCAACACCCCCCCCCCACTCCCCCACCCCGAAAAACTTTTTTTTTTTTTTTTTTTTAATAGGAAGCATCCTAAGCATTAGCTGCAATCCACAGCATTTTGCTCCTGATCCTTTTCTGCTGGGCTTAAGGAAAGGAGGGAGATTTCAGATGGTTGGGTTACTTTGCCATGTGTGGAGAAATGGTGCAAAGTTTGTGTTCTCTGGTGAACAGCGTTACTTTACATTTGACTAGCTTTTCAAAACTGAATCTTACTGTTCACAAAACTACGATGTTGTAGGCAGTTATTATCAGAATTTTACACTTGACATAACCAAGACTTGGGGCAGTTGTGTCAGTAAAAGACAGAGATAGGCCTGGAAATAAATAATTCCAGATCAAATGCTTTTCCCATCATGTCATAATTTTTTTTTAAAAAATAAATATGGTGGCTTGAACTTTCTACATGCAAACAGGCAAATTTATTCAGAAAGAAGAGGAGGAGGAGCTACATCAGGTGAAAAGTTTTGCACATTACAATAGCATTACCTGATTGTGAAAATTTGGCCATTCCACTAAATTTACAGTAAGCAGGAGCTCCAAAAAGAAAAAAAGGAACTAGTGGATAAAATAAAAATTGCTTTCCGGAGTATTTAAAATTTCCCTTTAGGAATTACTGGAAAGTTTGACAAGGTGTGAAACTTGACTTATAGTCAGGCTATCAATACTAGAATATGTAATTTCTGCTTATTTTCAGAATATAATTATATACAAAAACATCTGTTTCTTTTATATTTTCAGGCAATGGTATTAATAGTGATTTGCTACAGCAGTGGAGGGGAAAATTAATTTAGTGTTCTTGGCTTAATAACTGATTAACATAGAACTATGAGTCTTTTAGCGATTTACCAAAGTAGTTTCTAAATAAATTATTCCAGTCAGAAAAACCTGACTTATGAAAATAAATAACCTATGTTAAAATTTCGTTTAAATAAGTATGCTATTTATTTTTAAAATACACTAATTTATAGAGTTATTTGAATATTTCACATGATGTCAGCAATGAAACACTAGGTTATTCTGGTTGATATAGAGCTTTATATTTAATAGTGGCTATTCTTTCATACAGAAAGCAAAAGAACATTTATGACATGTGTTAGGACGTTTTTAAATTATGAAGTAGCATTTGTCATTAGGAGAGCCATTTAAACTTTCTTATGTAGTACTTTTGTTGAGTTGCAATACAAGTAGTTGTAATTTTAAATTATTTGCCACCTGTAATGATAGTTCAAATACAAATAAAAATGCTTTTTACATTCAGATCTTGGTGACGCTATTACATTTTTAAAATATGCTTTACATGAAATTTTCATTCAAAACACCTTTTTTCTCTTACACTAGTCCTCAGAAAATAAAAATGCACAAACATATGTAATTTTAAGTGGGGTAAAATAACTTTTATAATAATAAATGACAACTGTATAATGATTTCAAATTTTATTATTAATGAAGCTGGTTTCTGAAGCTTTAAAGTGATAAATGGAAAAAATTAAAATGTATAGAATTACCAATGGATCTTATGGCTGATCCTATGGCTGATCATTGTTCAAATGCTATAGAAATACACTCTGTACTCTCAAAATATAAACAGCTTTGTTGTGGAATAGTATAAAATGGTATGTGATTGGGGTTTGTATTATTGCAGGATATGGAACTTACCAAGGAACAATGAGTAGATGTTAATGCTTCCTCCTCTAATAATGGAAGTCTCATATTCCTGTGATCTGTCCACATACGATTTGTTAAAACTACTATGTTCCAAGATCCTGTCTCCACTGTTGACATAACTCTGTTTTTCGTTGGTACTGAGTGTGCCTGCTGAGATATACATGCTATTATCAGCTATAAGGCGTATAACAACTGTTAAATATTCAACAAAATCTCAGATCGGTTTATTCATTATTCCAAGTGTTATATTACATGGTGTGGGAATGAAATGCTCAATATTTCAGTTGAATAGCTCAGAAGTTTGTTAATTCAGTGTGTTCAAAGATGGACAGATGCCAGTTTATCCCTTTGGGTGTACTATAACAATTGCTCTGTCAACATGATGAATGTAAACACCTTTGTTAAAGTAGGATGAATATTATTTAGTTTTCCCTCCCAGCTTCTAGACAGTTGACCCTCTAATCTTTCACTATAAAATATGGGAGATAGATAGACAGATAGATACCAATATAAAATATAATTATATAAATTAGTCATATCTAACTATCTCCCATATTTTATAGTGAAAACTTAGAGGCCCAAACATCTATACATATATACACACATAGCATTCAGTTTGACATTAAAATTCTGTTCCAGAACCTATCCTTGGTAAGAAGACCTGTTTCATGTAAAATACAATTTGAAGAGAATATGAATGACAGCCCGAAGGAATCCATAGTAGATTAAAAGTAGAAAATTTGAACCGATATTTTTACCTTCAGTGAAACAGATGGAATTTGCATTAATTCATCAAGAAAGAAATGCAAAACAAGTATATGCAAATTTGTTAACCAGCTATTTGCTGTTTGCAGGACCTACTGCAAATACACATTAAAGACCTTGGAGTGTATCTATCTGTTAGGTTGTACTGAAAAAAACAAAACAAAACAAAAAACCCCAGCAGAATACATATATTACCAGATTGGGTGGTGGTCAATTTATGAAATCAGTTTTGAAACAGTCTATATTAGACATCAGCAAATCTTTCTGGAAAATCACCTAATGTGTAACTATTATAATATGGTAAAAAATAAAAGACTATGAGTATATAAAACATAAAAGAGATATGACTCCTATGTATGAAAAGTTAGTTAATCCCCTATGACATTTAAATCATTTAAATGTTCCCCCATTTTTGTCTGTTAGAAGGATAGTGTATTACTTTTTTTTAAATTAGAAGGCCATTGCATTTTCATTATAAGAAGAGTTTCATAAGAATTGGATTTTACACTGTACTATGTGTGGTTGCTGTGTGAAGATTTAAGGTTAGTCTGAATTATATCCTGTTTAGTAAAGAAAGTTACAAAAATGTTTTGGAGTTGAATTCTAGTAAATATGAATGATCTAGGGGAAGGTGCAGGCTGTACTCTGTGTGAAAGGAGCAAAGAAGGACAAAAACACTCTTGCTGGAGACAGTACTGGTCAACAGAGGGAGGTTAGTACCTAGTGTAAAGGAAATTAACATTGCTGTAGGGAAACTTGGGCTGTATTCACCCATCTTAATTTTTAGAGCTAACAAGGATATTAGGAACCATCAAATCCATTTTAGAGATGAAGGATTCAAAGTTCAGTAAAGTTGAATAACTTATCCAAATTCATACCGCATGGTTTTGGCAAATTCAGAACAGGAAGCCAGGTCCTTTTCCATTGTATGGTGATTATGGGATAACAGGACATTTATGAGGATTTGAAGGAGTGAAGTGATTAAATCAAAATGGTGCATCAATTCTTGAATTTGATGATAGTTGCTAAGATCGATTTAAGAGAACAGAATGGAAGAGAGGGAAGTTAGAAAGAGAAATGTTTCCAAATTCCCAGTTAGTAGTATAGTTGGATAAAGTAGTTGGATAAAGATTTTGACAGTGAGTTGAAGAATCCAAGGAAAGATTGAGAAATTTCATGAAGAAAGGGATCAGGCTCCATGTGCTTCCACAGCTAATGTTCACCGGTGTATCCCAGTTAATTATGTGTAGTTCTTTTCTGCTAGTCCTTCTGGGAGTGCAGAAGACAAAGCTTATTCATTCCTAGAACTTAACACCATGGCTAAAGTACAATAGTCACTCAGTAATTTTGTTGTCTGTCTGTAGAGAATGGGAAGGACTGAGAATTCGAATTCAGACTGAGAATTTGAAGCCAGACCGAATCATAGTCATAGTAACATAGTTTAGCAGGAAGAAGTGTTGATGAAGACTGACTTCTGAAATGCCATAGTGAGATTATATGTCATTGCATATAAATTTGAAAGGATAACTATCATTGCTTCAGGTACAAAGAAGATAGTACTGACTATATTGAATATTAAATACATATGGGAAACCCAGCATGTGTTTACCCATGAGGACAGGGAGAAAAAGTATAATTTGATGGTTTTTTAAAAGTAGAATAATAAGGATTTGAGTAATGCACAAAAAATGTGTATTTATGGTATAAATCTAGAAAAAAAAAAAAAAGGAGAAATTTCCAGTACAAACACTGCCACACAAACCATTATAGTAATCTGGCCTTTCTTCAAAGCCTAGCTTAAATTCCTCAGTTTGCTCATGTTCTGGACCAAACTGGCAGAAAAACTTAATTCTCTTCCCATGTTTCATTCTTTTAAAGGCAAGTATTGCCCTTTTGAGTTTCTAAAAATCTCTGCACTGATGATAGCCTGATATTTTAGAAGAAACCTCAAGTACAAATCTAGTGGCATCTTCAAAAAAAGAATGGAAGTATCTTTTCTTTGTCTTGAAATGTTTCTTTCTTTGCCTTCAACTATTTGTCTAAGCAACACTTGACTTTTGGCTTACAGTGAGGAGTTCTTTGGTTTATTTTCCTCCTCTTCACTGATGGCTCTGCCTCTGCTTGTTTTGCTAGCTCATCTTTTGGAAGCAAACAGGTCCCACCTTTTTCATCTCTAATTGTTTCCAAAGCTTGGTCTTTGACCCTGCTTTCATTCTTTCTACTCTTGCAACTTTGACAATTACCTCTGTGCCTTTTCCTCTTGAATTTGGTCATCCCCTCCCTTCAATCTCCGATACCACTTTTATTTTCTTACCAGACATGTCACCAATATTAGCACCTCAAACTAGACATTGCCCAAGCCAAACACATCATTTTATCCTCAAAAAGTTTTATCTCTTTCTCCACGTGCACTACCTTTCTCTTGGTTACACAGGTTTGATGACTCAAGGTCATCTTTAACTCTTCCCTCTTCCTCAGCCTCTACAATTTCTCTGGAATTTCACTTCCATTTGTTCCTGTGTCCTCTTTATTGGGAATGCACTTCCCTTCCCTCTCAACCTGACCTATTCTGGACCTTCTTCAAAGCCTCACTTAAATTCCTCAAAAAGGCTGGAGTCACATATGAAAGTAACCCCTCTTTCTTTTGGACTGCTGTATCATTTTAATGTCTTGTATGCCATTCATCACATTCTTTCTTATATTAGCTATTTGTATACCCTCCTACTTCTCTGACTGGACTTTTCTCTTACTAGAATTTTTTGAGGTCAAGGCCCCTTCATTTTTCCTTATTCCACAAATACACTAAGTGCTCAGTGTCTGTAGTAAGCAACATGTTTGTCGAATGAATGAATGGATATGAATGTCCAGTATTCTTATGTCCTGAGAATATTTAATGATCAGAGGTGCTGAGAGAGGCTTAGCTCCTTTATGAGAAAATAATTGCACCATGGATAATGTTTTCAAGTTTTGTTAATTGAAAAATAATACCGTTTTAGGTGTCAAATTGGTTTGCTAATGCAAGACGTCGGCTTAAGAATACTGTTCGACAGCCAGATTTAAGCTGGGCTTTGAGAATAAAGTTATACAACAAGTATGTTCAAGGCAATGCTGAACGGCTTAGCGTAAGCAGTGATGACTCGTGTTCTGAAGGTTTGTTAATATTTTTATTTTGCTTTCTTTGTTTTGCCTCTATAACAAGTTTACCATAATTGCTATTTTTAAGGTTGCTCTCACAAAATATGATGGTGCCATAACGGTTCTTTTTTATTGCATGAAGTAACTTCACTTTTATAATACTATAAATGACTAAAGGAATGATGGCCATTTCCTCTTGTTTATAGATATACCATGTGTCAGAATAACATATTCAGTGAAATTCATTAAAATTAAAATACCATAAGTGAGAGATGATATAAATATTTGCTTTCATTGCCTAAAAATTAATCTTGAATATCAAAGATAATTTTATATACTTTAAATATATTTCCTTTATATATTTTTAAGGATTAAATATAAGAGTTGGGTGGCTGGGGGAAAGTGTGCCTACTATCCTACTTAGTGATACCGTTCCACTGTAGATGGAGAAAATCCTCCAAGAAACCACATGAATGAAGGGGGCTATAATACCCCAGTTCACCATCCCGTGATTAAAAGTGAGAGCTCAGTCATCAAAGCAGGAGTGAGGCCAGAGTCACGGGCCAGTGAGGACTACGTGGCACCCCCCAAATACAAGAGCAGCTTGTTGAACCGTTACCTTAATGACTCTTTGAGACATGTCATGGCCACGAACACTACCATGATGGGAAAAACAAGGCAAAGAAACCACTCGGGATCTTTTAGCTCCAATGAATTTGAGGAAGAATTAGTGTCTCCATCGTCATCAGAAACTGAAGGCAACTTTGTCTATCGCACAGGTAAGCCCATGTTTTCTGTAGTAATTCCTGTGATACCTTTTTAAAGTACAATTAAAACTGCATCAGAGGGGTTTATTTTAACAGGTATAAAGGCATCAGATTATTCACATATGGCCCATAATTCAGTTTTAAAGCTTTCGTTTTGTTTATAATTGCCAATGGATACATTTGTTAGTAGATTATGGTCTTATTGAGAAATTTTCAGGTTTCATATTAAAGATAAGAAGTTTTATTTTTCTATTTTTTAATTTTAATTTTTTAATATTTTTGTTTTGTTTTTATACAAAAATTAACTCAAGATGGAAGAATTTTCATTCTTAATGATAATTTTAATCTTCATAATAACAATGTTTAGGGGAGGTATATACTGGCTTTTATGAATAATTCATAATAGAGGATAGTGCCAGATTGTGGCCAGTCCTGCAAATAATTTGTAATATGTCTTTTCTGTTAAATGCTTTGATTGCTAAATAATGATGGTAAATGAAAACAAATTAATAGGGGTGCCAAGCTTTTGTGAAAGAAAAGTATAGGTCTGGCTTCCATTGCTCTGGAAATTTTACTCTCATTCCTGAAAAGCATAAGCAGGGCTGAAAGATAGCTTTTAAAATTTTACTTTCCTTCCAGAAATAAAGAATTGATTCCAACCTGTCCAAAACTTTCAGATAGAGTAGTAGGTTTGGTAAAAATTTCTATGTTGACTTCAGTTCCCAGAGAGATTTGCTCTTAAGAAGTGTATGAGGTGACTTTCGAACAAGGAATATGCATGACCTACATCTACATCTGGTGTAGACAATCTGGGTCCTGAAAATGCCAGCAAATAGGATTTAGAATATTAGAGCTGGAAATAACCTCAGAAAGCATCTATAACAGGGACTTTACATCACAGATAAGAAAACCCAGACCAAGAACACATAGTAGGTACTCTCCTCCAGATCTCTGAGTCTGCACGAGAGATAGGAAGAACATCACTACTATAATCACTATTATTATCCCAACTACTACCAATCATGTATCAGTAGTTACGGTACGCTAGGCCCTATGATATAAACTATACACATTTTACTACATCTTTTCTTCATAATATCAAGAAGCTTGGTCTGTGAACAGTAGGGCTTTATTAAGAAATCTAAAGTTGCTCTCTTAATATACCCTGTAGATCATTTTGCCAGCAATCTGATTTTCAAACATCTACAAATATATATGAGACAAATGATCTACAAAGATTCAGAGAAAATAGCAATACATTTCTAAAGACTTAAATCAACCTCATTTTCTGTCTGCATTACCAACTCTAACAATAAAAACAAACTCTAAACACTCAGAAATACAGAAATCGTCTTGTAAACAATAATTGGGTCTAGGAAGAAGAAAAAATAAAAGGAAATTTAGCCAATAAGGAAAATGAAGCTGGGCATGGTGGCTCATGCCTGTAATCCCAACACTTTGGGAGGCAGAGGCAAGAGGATTCCTTGAACCTAGGAGTTTGAGACAAGCCTAGGCAACATGGTGAGACCCTCATTGCTACAATTTTTTTTTAATTACCCATGCATGGTGGTGCATACCTGCAGTCCCAGCTACTTGGGAGGCTGAGGTGGGAGGACTGCTTGAGCCCAGGAGATCAAGGCTGCAGTGAGCCGTGATTGTGCCACTGCACACCAGCCTGGGCAACAGAGGGAGCCCCTGTTGCAAAAGAAAAAAAAAGAAAATGAAGACACTACATATTAACATCTAACTATTGTAACCAGAGAACTTGAAAGTAATTCAGAGTTTTATGAAGGTTTATTTTTAAAGAAAGGAAATCACATTGTTCAAATACAGATAATTGAAAAAAAGTAATAAAAATAAAACAAAAAAAGGTCAAATAGAAAGCTGAAAAATAAATAAGAGTTGACTCTTTTAAAACAGTAATAAACAAGCAAAAATCGACACAAATTAAAATTGGAAATTACAAAGGAAGGAAACAGCAATCAATAAATAGTTATTAAACAAAAAAGGTTTTAAAAAATTATGATGAAGTACTATGCACAATTGTTTGGCAATATACTATATGTAAATGTATATTTAAATAAATTGGCATTCTCCACACAGAAGTTCATAAACATGAAAAGTTTTAAATGGCCAATAACTCACAAAAAATTAAGAGTTTTAGTCAATCCAATTCCCAAAACACATGACTTAATTCATCCATTTTTTTTCAAACTTTGAAGAATTAATACTTGTGTTTTATGCATTTTTCTGGAATGTATAAAGATATCAAATTTTAAAAAAAGTAAATGTTATCTTATTTCCAAACCAGATTAAGACTCCATAAAAGTCAAAATCTTTATTTATAATACTGATACTATGAAAATACCTGAGAAATATTTATAATGTAGTATTAATTGAAAAACAATTCAAAATTGTGGGAAGAGTATAATACAGTTATAACAGTACAAATGTGCATAGGCAAATACAAAAAAATGACAAATACATTAATTTTAATGAGACACAGTAATTGGTAATTAGTAATCTTTTATTTAAAAATATTTTTCTTGTAAAATATTTAACATTGTCTAGTAAAAACATAGGTTAATGACTATGCAATTTGCCCAGTGTGGTGAGTCTTCTGAAAATGTATGCTTTTTTCAAAAGTGACAAAACATAAAGCCAGAATGAATAGCACGCCTGTGCAGTTGATTCTTTTCAAAATTAAATGTCTCAGTTTAATTTTTTTATTTTTTTAAAAGCATTCCAAAGGCACTTTGTCCAATGTATGGACTATTCATTTGCCAATTCTATTTTTAAATAAAAGCCTATTTTTTTTTTTTTTAGTTATGGAAGCAAAGAGAAAGCAACCTAGACATGTAAACTTCTGGTTTTACACGCATGTGCATCAACTTAAAAAGGGCAGACTAAATGATTTGTGTTTATGGTTGGAGAATTGAGAAAGACTGGTGGCCTAAGACTGATCTGCTAGGTTTCAGATCAAAACAATCAATGGCTGTCTTCTGTGGGAATTGAGTGACAGCGTTGCTGCAGTTGTAGCTGGGTTACCAGGCATGTATAAATAGTAAAACCGGGGATTTCAAGAAATACTTTCTGAGCAACTGCTGTGGTTTTCTCTGGCATACAACCTTCTTCTGAATTCTTTCAATTCCATCTGGTTATATCTTTCTTTCCTCCCTCACCTAAATAGAAATTTTCTAAGTCTGTATTAACACCCCCACCCCCAGTGCTACAGTAGTACAAAGATTCTGAACTTTCAAATTTTTTAAAAGAACACTTTACAATTTATTTGTTTTTGTTACAATTTATTGCTAAGGAACTTTTTTGTTTGTTTGTTTGTTTGTTTTTAGACATAGTCTCGCTCTGTCACCCAGGCTGGAGTGCAGTGGCGCTATCTCGGTTCACTGCAAGCTCCTCATCCTGGGTTCACGCCATTCTCCTGCCTCAGCCTCCCGAGTAGCTGGGACTACAGGCACCCGCCACCACGCCAGGCTAATTTTTTGTGTTTTTGGTAGAGACGGGGTTTCACCGTGTTAGCCAGGATGGTCTCGATCTCCCGACCTCATGATCTGCCCGCCTCGGCCTCCCAAAGTGGTGGATTTACAGGCGTGAGCCAGCGCGCCCAGCTGCTAAGGAACTTTATCCATTTATTCATCCATTTTTGTTAGAGTGGCTGTTTTGTAATGAGTTTTATTAAATACATGGAAGCAAAACGCCAATTGAGGCCGGGCACGGTGACTCACACCTGTAATCCCTGCACTTTGGGAGCCCGAGGCAGGGAGATCATCTGAGATCAGGAGTTCGAGACCAGCCTGGCCAACATGGTGAAACCTCGTCTCCACTAATAATACAAAAATTAGCTGAGCATGGTAGGAGTCGCCTCTAATCTCAGCTACTAGGGAGGCTGAGGTACGAGAATCACTTGAACCCAGGAGACAGAGGTTGCAGTGAGAGGAGATTATACCACTGCACTCCAGCCTGGGTGACAGAGTGAAACTGTGTCTCAAAGAAAAAAAAAGGCTAGTTAAAAGTTGGTATGAGAAAGGATAATGTATCACTGAATTTTATTTCACTTATTTTTATTAAATTCTAGGGGGCAGGAGTCTTATAGATTATAAAGTAGTAATCCTAATTGAAGGTATTGCTAGAAACATCAAAGCAAATGCATACATATTTTTACTGATTTTACATAGACATTATTTCTCTGTAATCCAGTCTTTGGCTTCATGCCAGGTGCATAGCACACTCTCAATACAGATGGGTTGAAACATTTTTGACAGCAGTAGTTATACCATCACAATTGATCAGAATTATTAAGGTCATTGCATCTAAATGTAATTAATACTCAAAGGAAATTTAGTCACTCAGTGTCATCCATTGAATTAAGTCATCTAAATTAAAATTATAATTTGTTTTTATCATGTGAGCTTAGCGAATGTCAATTTTCAGATGTCTGACTGAGTGAATTTCCTTACAAACTGACCTCCAAGCCTCTAGACCTGGGGGTCATCTGCTCTGGGAGGTGCCAGGATAAGGACCCCTAGTGTAATATCCACCTTCATTCCTGTTGAGCCAGGTTCAAATTCTCCAGATGGAACCGTCTTTGCCACCTTACAGAGTGGGTTCTCACTGGAACCTTTCCTAGCTTGGATTAGAATTTGACTTTATCCTCAGAACCAAGCCTATGGCATATCTTTCTCTACTGAAGAGGAAAGAGGTTTCTAAGAAGGAGTAAATCAGGCAAGTCTTGAAATAAAACCTGTGGAGTTCCCCTTTTGTTTTGCTCGACTTGAAGACAAGTCCCTGTTGCATTTTTCCCTTTCACAGATCACAGATGATTAGTTTATAAAGGCCTAGTGCAGGCCAGGCCTGGTGGCTCATGCCTGTAATCCCAGCACTTTGGGAGGCCGAGGCCAGTGGATCATCTGAGGTCAGGAGTTCGAGACCAGCCTGGACAATATGGCGAAACCCCATCTCTACTAAAAATACAAAAAAATTAGCCAGACATGGTGGCGTGTGCCTGTGATCCCAGCTACTAGGGGGTGTGAGGCAGGGAGATCACTTGAACCTGGGAGGTGGAGGTTGCACTGAGCCAAGATCATGCCACTGCACTCCAGCCTGGGCAATAGAATGAGACTCTCTCTCAAAAAAAAAAAAAAAAAAAAAAAAAAGGCCTAGTGCATTAGAATGGTTGCTCTATGAGCTCCATGGCTCTGTCAGTATAGGCTTCATAAATGTATCCTGCTCCCAAGAGGCTGAATGTTTAAACTTCATCTTGTTAAACTCTCTAAAATCCCTCTTAATTAGACACATATGGTATAAACCAAAGCATCTAGGCAGATAGGAGTCTTTTCTATGTTAGTATGAATTAATTGGGCTAACTTCCCATCGCTTGACGGAGGTGAATATCCCTGGGAAGAAATGAAGATTTTGATTGAGAGAAAAAAGAAGTCATTTATTGGTGCATGGGACACTTTGGGAGGTAGGATCCATTTGGATGTCCTGCTGCAGTTGGAGACGTGGAACGAAACGAGAGAACAAGGCATTTTGGTTACTGGGGAAAGAGGAACAAGGACGTAGAAAGTTTGGGAGGATAACAAGTCCAACTGCCATCTCCAAACCTTTTTTCTTGGCTCATAATGACCCTCAGGGGAGAAAGTGTTCTTTTTTCTTTTTCTCTCTCTTCCTGCACACTGTGTACTTCAGAATTTAAGCTGATATCAGTAGTAAAATCTAGATATGCTCATGAGTTCAATAAACCATTGGATCTGCCTGGGCTTCAAGCTTAATTTATGGCATAGTTTCTTCGGAGAAATGTACTCTCCGTTCTAAACAACCAATGTAACAAGGACCCTTCTGGGACAGAATCCATTGGTATATGAGGTGCTGCTCCTATGTGCACTCATTCCACATGCAAAAATGGTAATTAAGAGCCACTCCATGAAGGCTCTGGCTTAGACTCACTGGAGGCCTGTGTTTGGTGCTGGCCACTCTATCCATGAAACCATATTTAAATGATCCAGAAGAAAGGTTTAAAAAGATGCCTTGGCAGATCTTTTTGAGCAGTGAATATTCCCCCGACAATATCTGTTTCATTCATTTCAGCTTTTGTTTTGGGGGGTAGCTTTAAAAAAGTCTTACGGCGGCATCAAGAGCCATCTGTGTTAAGGGCCCTGCGTCGAGTGCCTCGGTGCACATGCACGGTTTCTCTTTTGGGCTTTTGTTACCAGTAAGTCTACCTCGGACACTTATTTTCTTATTTTATTTCCCTTTCTCTGCTGTCACTTTCTTGGTTTTAGTGAAAGAATTAAGCTTTGCCTTTTTGGATTATTCCAGACATTCTTTTCCTGGCATGCAAATGACTGTTGATGTACTCCAGCAGAGAATAATAAAAGCCTCTATCAACAGTCCAGCGAGTGACATTTAAAGGATACTTGAAAGGTTGTCCAATTCCTTGTCTTGTACCTTACCTAACAAAGGCCATCTGGGAATGAGGTATTTCACATAAGTCCAATTTCCAGATAGCAGAAATTTAAGGACCAATTTAAAAAATAGAGAATGTTCTTCTCTTCTAAACTTACACTATTCAGCACAGCTTTGGAGAGGTACTTTAATAATCTTTCTATTCTCTAAACTTCCTCTTCCTTGTATTCCTTATATTCTGTTCCACCCTTTCAAGTTGGTAACCTCAGGGTTAATCACAATCGGAAACTTGCCCCTCACTCCTTTGAATAACGAGCCTTGTCTTCCTGACAGCCTTTTTAAAAGGGAACTTTTCTAATTACTTATTTCTAAGCAGAATCTTTTAAAATGAGATTTATACAAATGCTGACCCTTTGAATATGCATGGGCTTACTATAGAATTATAAAAACTTAAGCACTATTCGGAATACCATAGATTCTTAGTAAACGTTTATGAGTCATGGTAGAAGCAAAACACATTGACGTGGATTCTTTCTGAAGTTCAAATTAATTTGATGTTTGAAAATCATTTCTTTCCGGCTTCACTTGCAAAAATCCAAGTGCAATTGTACCAGGGTTTCACCCATTGTGAAGAACTGAGAGATTAATGGCAGACAAGAAGAGAAAAAAAGAAGAAATATTGGCAACATGAGCTGTGTGCTGGCTCCTTCAGGGGTGGCTTTCCATTCCCTTTTCTTTGTTATTTGGTGTCACATGAGAGCCTGAAAAATCCTACATGTAGATAGATGCTGAGACTCGTACTTTCCTACTATATGGCTTACAAACAAATCGAAAGTATGAGGCAGTTTAGCCTAGAAACTGTACAGATATTTTAGGGTTGTGTTAGCTTCTGACATTTTTGTCATTTTACATTGTGGTACCTAAAAAAGATAGCAACGCTGATTTCATATTCGGCTGAATATGGGCAGATTGTTTTCTGAAATGCAGCCGCATCCTATCTCTTTCCTTTGGTACTGGCTCTCACTGCCTTGTGTGTATTAAGAGTTCCTGGAGGCCCTGAAATGGTGTTGTATTAATTTTTATAATTCCCCTAGCGCTTACTACCGTGTCTTTCACGTATTTACTCTATAAATGTTTCTCAAGTGAATGAATTCATGTTTTGATGATTTAGTATGTCTGCACCTTAAATCATAAAAAACATTTAAATTTACTTAAGTATATGTTGATCTGTGTTTGTGAACAGAACAAGAGGAAGGGTCCTGAATAAGTTTGAATTGGTTTTTAAAAAGTTTTAAAAAGAAGAGAAACGTAAAGTAAAAACAAAAGAGTTAAACAATGAAGCTGAAAACAATGAAATGTTTAAGAGAGTCAAAAGAAAAACATAGAAAGAATAAAATGAAACTAAATCGATTTTCAAGTAAAAGAGTAACTTCCAGAGAGATGCAAGGATGAAAAATGGAAAAAATTAGCTAGTTTAAAGAAAATCCACCAAAGAATAAAAAGCACAGCCGACAGACAAATAGAAACAAATGGAGCTTTTACAAATTTGACTTCACTAAGTAGTGGGATTTATTGTTTACCTAGTACCATACATAGCCTTGGAGGTGAGACTTAAGAAATAAAGCACAGATCTAAATCCACTCATTTAAACCCTACTGCCACCTTTACTGTCAGGGTTGACAAGAACCCTAAGTCAAAGTTGTGACTTTTTAAGAATGACTATTTTTAGCTGCATATGAGACTAGGAGAAAGTCCATACAGAGATTTTACACTTTCTCTCTCGTCCATGTGCAGGAGCAAAGATCCCGTACATTTTTGATATTTTCCTGTTAAGAACAAGTCACCAACCTGAAATTTTGATCTTGCAAAGCCATTCTCTGTATTTTGGCATTACCGTTCTACTGATATTTATCAGCAAATCGATCATATTTGACTTTCTGATACTCAGTGCATTTCAGACTTGCTTCAGTGGTCAGTCACATCCTGGGGCAGCTTCATAGAAGTCCTTGTTCATGTCACTATATTTAAGACTGTGTCAGTATTTCCATTAAGAGACTTTCTCATTCCCTAGGGCTTCTAAATAAGTCATAAAAAATCAAGCCAAACTCAAAGCTGGCATAAAGGGGTCCTTTTTTTTTCTTCTCCTATATATAAGGAATATAAATGCTTAACTACCATTAATTCTATATTTAGTTAGGTTTGTAAACGCTTTATACACTGACGAGACCAAATAAGATCCATTGATGCTTCTGTGGCCTAAGAGTAAAAAGAATTTCAAAAAGTTTTTACTGTCTGTGAAAACAACAAGACATTCTATTTAATGAATATAGCCCAATGAATATAGAGGTGGTTTCTTTTCTCCCTTCTTCTTCTTCTTCTTTTTTTTTTTTTTTTTTTTTGTTGTTAGTTGCAGTTAGTTTTTTCCCTTCTGTCTCCCTATTTTGTTTCTAAAATTAAGAAGGTATTTTTCTGGGTTAAGATTTGTCTTGTTGATGTAACAGAATTTTTACACAGGGTAAATATGTGCTTTCTTCCAGTCCAGAGTTTTGGTACTTTTAATTTTGGAAGACTGATCTCTTGTTTTCCATTATAAATGATATCATTTATAATTGTGAGTTTTGAGGAAGTGAAAAAATATAATAATAAATGTGTTCACTTTGCCCAATTTCCTTCACAAAATTTGAATATTTTTCTCAGTTTTCAGTTTAAATGAAGGGTGGTGTGTTTAAATAACAGCTGCGTAATGAACTTTTTCTCTGTTTCCTCTTTGACAGCTTCTGTTACCCAATTTCTCTGTTTCATTGCACTAAACAGGTAAATAGTCAGGGATTTTTGTAAATCCAGCAATCAGCTTTTAAAGGATCTTCCAGATCAATCCCATATTTTTCAGGTTAGGAAATGGCTTTGGCCTCTATACAAGGCCCTGAAAATGTTCACTTTTGGCCATGAGTTGCTCTGTTGCTTGGAGATGTGATCCTGATCCTTTGTGTAGTAAGTCTAACAATTTTTGGCAGCTTCAGGCACTTAAACGACTTTTACTTACAAAATACTTAAATCATTAGTGTTGAACTTTTGAGAACTTGGAGTAGCTGTGTATGCCTTTCTAAAAATTTCTCTGTTGTAATAGCTAGAGTGGAAAGGTTTTTACACAAGTTGATATTATAAATTGTGGGTTGTAATAGTGATACAGTACCTAGGGATCATCTTTGGTTATTATGGGAAATAGAAATGGTTTGCAGAAGATCCCACACCATTAATACTGGTGGCCAAAGGTTTCTGCGGTGTGTATGTGTATGAGTGTGTGTGTGTGTGTGTGTGTAGTAGTAGTAGTAGTAGTAGCAGTAATAGAAATTGAACATAGTTGGAAAAACAAGGTCGCTTTTGAAGACCATCAGTGGCATCTCCCCTCCGCCTTGTACATAACACTGGAGACATTGAAGTTATTACCAGGAAGTGGCCAGAAACAATTTGAGGGATAACAACCCAGTTGGAAAGTGGTTTTGGGGAGATAGATTAGTCTCAGTTTCAAGCAGCAACACCACTCTACTTTCAACAGTTTGGAGTCTTCCCCAAAGTGAGTCAGTAACTTTTTCCAAGCCCAGTAGGAGGTGCTACAGGGTGAAATTCACTTTTAGCATTTGCTCAGGTCAGGCAACCAAAAAAAGCAAAATTGAAGTTTAGATTTCACAGGCTCATGGATTTGGGTAGCACCTTAGCAATGGGCCATGATTCTCTTAAGCACTTTTTTCATGTCTTTCAGAATTGCTGGACTGCAGATAGGGGTAAAAACTGCCCCTTGCCCACTGACTTCAGTACTTTTGAGTGTCTTTAATACAGTGATGAAGACATACATCTTTTACACACTGTGTTCAATTTTTGGTCACTTTGTGTTCATTTTTTGATCACTTTTGGTCCAAAAACACACAATTTTGTTTTTTTGTGTGTGCTGTGTTTGTTTTAAATGAAAATTTTGATCAGTTTTCACTTAAATAAAGAGAACTTTTTTACAATGTGATTTAGAGAGGAATATTTTAGTAATACAAAATTAAAATGGAAAAGCAGAACTCAAACGATAATGAAACCTTTTAAAATGCTGAAAGGTGGTCAGAGACAACCATTCATAAAGTGATATTTCCAAGAAGCAGCTTGCTTCTTAAGTTTTCACATAGTTGCCTGTGTATTAAGAACTGATAGTCCCTTCAGCCGAGCCAGTCTCAGGTGATGGTGAACAAATCTCCCAGTATGGCAGAGACATTTCAAGTAAGAATGCCCTGTTCTGCCAAGACTGTCATGATACTAAAATGTACCCTTTTGCTAAGGGCCAAAATTCAGAGTCTCTCCTCCCAGTTTCTACACTGATGTAGACAACAGATGCACAAAAAGGCAAAGTGGTATGTCACATGGCTTCAGAGCAAGAGGATGGCTATCTGGCAAGGGAGAGAATTCCTTAAATGTTACTGGGGCTTACATTTCTAAATGTAAAATTCCTAGCCAGAAGCTATTTGGTGCCAAGTGTCTTTGCTGTGATGCCTGAGCCTAGCAGGAAACTGGATGGTTGCAATATTGTGGCTGCTGTTGGAATCCACACACCCTTTGCTAATTTGCAGCCAAGATTGAGTGATATGATTGTTTTCCATTTTTTCTTATCATTGTTTTGGTTGCATCTAATCTTGCTATATTTTCTTCTCCTAGAATTCTCTTCTGAGTGCTAAATCTATCCAGATGGGTCAAGAGTTTCTTCATAACCTTGTCACTAGTGCAACTGGTCTTGTTTTAGTTTTGATGGTGTCTCCTGGGTTCATTTATTTTAGACCTTTTTAGAAATATGGCACCAATTCATATTTATGCGGCAACCCATGGGGACTCTGGCTTATCTAACTGTGTACTTTTTTCTTTCAACTGTGTACTTTTTTCTTTCAGAAGATTTTGTATGTATATATTTTTCTTAAAATGTGCTTGGAAAAGTATAAACATAAATCATCTGGAATAGTAATTCTCAACTATCTTGAAAGGTGTTCGAGGACTATTTCATGGTTACTATGATTGAAGCAGTAAAATTTAGTTTATAGTTACAATAACTTTCCTCTCATTAGGAAAATATAAAAAAGCTCAACTTTATGATTTCACGACATATTACCAACCCTTAAATTCCATTCTAATCCCCACCCCCTAACACACACAGACTCGGTGAAATGCTCATAGGAAGCTCAGAGGAGAACTGTAGAGGCATATGACCCGTCTGTGCTATGTTTGACCTCACCTTTTCTCTCAGCTGCTTTCATAAAAATGACAGCATAAAGGTCTAGGCAGAGGCTGGGTTGAAGCAATACACATCGAATGTATATTTTGATTATAGTAAAGTTCTTGCTGCATCAACTTGTGATTTGGAAAATGACTTTGCAGGGCCCCAGTTTTCTCTCCAGCCAGCCTCCTTACCTACATGAAATTTTCCACCTGTAGATGAGACCACAGGAAGCTCTAATGTGGATAGAGCAGAGAGCAGTGCCTCAGAAATCAGCAGCTCTGTGTGTTGGCCAGATCTGTTAGCAACTGGGTATGTGTTCTAAGGCAAATCCCTTTATTAATCACGGCTTTTGTCCCTTTAGCTCTAAAACGAAGATGTATGACAAGATAATCCATAAGTACCTTACACCTCTGACAGAGTGCAATTCTGTGCAATGCATAGGGAGACAAGGAAGCCCACAGTTTATAGAAAGTCATAGCTAAATGCATATCACAATGTCTCTATTAGAACAGAACTTGGGCTCTGAGCCACAAGACAGGGACATTGCAAAGGAGCATTGGGGAGCATGGCACCAGTAAACCTCCCTGGTGGCAGATAAAGGAATCTGCCCAGCGGGGGTGTCGGGCCCTGAGCATGGGGTAGGAGGCCAAGAGGGTAGATGTCACGTGTTTAAATCTGGCAATGTTTGCCTTATGTCATGTGTCATTTTTAGGAGATCTCTCCCAAGATTATAGAAGTATGCTGTGTTTTGCTTTTTCTGATAATTTTTATCAGAAGTATATTTTCTGACATTTTTATTTTAAGTACATATTATATACTTATAATCTACCTACAATTTATTTTTGTAAATTATATGAGATCATGATCAGACTACTTTTTTCCCCACCAAATGAACAGCCAATTGTCCCAACACATTTTACTGAATACTTCTACCTTTCCTCATTGATTTGAAATGCTACCCTTATTATATACTGACTTCCTTTATATGTATACCTATTTCTGGACTCTATTGTATTCTATCCAACTATAACATATATTAATAGCATAACATTTTATTTCCTTTTTAAGTTCTGGGACACATGTGCAGGATGTGTAAATTTGTTACGTAGGTAAACGTGTGCCGTGGTGGTTTGCTGCACCTGTCAACCCCTTACTTAGGTATTAAGCCCAACATGGTTTAGCTATTTTTTCTGATGCTCTCCCTAGCCCTGGACCCCCCACGACAAGCCCTAGTGTGTGTTGTTACCCTCCCTGTGTCCACATGTTCTCATTATTCAGCTCCCACTTATAAAAGAGAACATGCTGTGTTTGGTTTTCTGTTCCTGCATTAGTTTGCCAAGGCTAATGGTTTCCAGCTCCATCCAACACCCTGCAAAGGACATGATCACATTGCTTTTATGGCTGCATAGTATTCCATAGTGTATATGTATCACATTTCCTTTATCCAGTCTATCATTGATGGGCATTTGGGTTGGTTCCATGTGTTTGCTATTGTGAATAGAATAGCATACCATTTTCGTGACTGTAGTTTTATTGCCCATTTTGATGTATGACAGGGTATGTCTACTTTCAGTGTTTTTTTTTTTTTTTTTCAAAATATTCTCATCTAGGTCCTTGAATTTATTTTTCTAGTAGAATTTTAGAATAAGTTTGATAATTCTATTTTTAAAAATCTTGTTAGAAGTTAATTTGGGATTTCATTGACTCTATATGTTAGTTTGGGGAATATTTTTGTCCATGATATTTATATCAAGTCTTCCCACTGAGGGCATGGCAGATTTCTCCATTTATTCTGGTCATCTTTTATCACAGTCGTTAGTTTTTATAGTTTTCTTTATATAGGGTTGGCATATTTCTCATTAGGTTAATTTCTGTTTTTTTATTTATTGTTCTTATTGTTTCTATTGCAGATTAGTTATTTTCAATAATAGTTATAATTGATATACAGGAAAGCTGTTGCATTTTGTATATTTTTCTTATGTCTAGTTCCATTGTTCAAGTACACAAGTATCTCATCTTCAAATAGTAAGTTTTGTGTATTTACTCTCTTTTTCTTTCCCTTCCTTCCTCCCTCCATTTATTGTATCATGTTGGCCAGGTCCTACAAAACGTCATTGACTCACAGCAGTAATAACACACATTAATGAGAATTTGTCTTATATTTTACCATTGAGTATAATGTTTGCAGAAGTTTTCTTGTGTAATCACTTTATTGAGTTAAGGCTTTCTCTTTCCATTCCTAGATTATTTAATAAGATATCTCCCTAACCATACACTTAACTGAATAGGTCATTGCATTTACGACAAACTGCTATTTATATAGTTTTTAAGATTGTCATCTAGTTGTCCTCTTTTCATCTAAGTTATTTACAGTAGTACATTTCCTAATGCTTAATCATCCTTGAATTCTTGGGAAAATTTTTATTCCATATCAATATAATATTCTTTTAATATATTTCTGGATTCCATTTATTAGCATATTATTTAATAATTTTGCATTGAAATTCTTAACTGAGATTTATCTTTAGTTTTCTTTTTTTTTTTTTCCTAATGGTCTCCTTGCACAGTTTTAGTATTAAAGTTATGCTAGGCTTATGGAATGAGCTGGAACATATTTTATCTTTTTCTACTCTAGGAAATTTTAAATAAAGTAAGGATTAGCTCTTCCTGATGCCTTGAAAGTTTAAAATAATTCACCTGTGAAAGGATCTTAGCCTGAGATTCCTTGGTTCTTTACTTTTCCTCTTACATTTCTCATCTTTCTACATTTTCTGAACAGTTTCTGCTTTATCTTCCAGATTATTATTAATAATTTGGTCTTTAACTTTTCCCCCATTCATTCTTTAATCAACTTTTTTTTTTCTTTCTCTCTCTCTCTAATTTTTTTTTTTTTTTTTTTGAGACAGGATCTCCTTCTGTTGCCCAGGCTGGAGTGCAGTGGCACAATCATAGCCCACATCAGCCTCAAACTCCTGGGCTCAAACGATCCTCCTATCTTGGGCCTCCAGAGTAGCTGGGATTACAGGCATGTGCCACCATGCCCCGCTAATTTTTAAATTTTTTTGTTGAGATGGGAATCTTACTATGTTACCCAGGCTGCTCTGAAACTCATGGCCTCAAGCAGTCCTGCTACCTTGGCCTTCCAAAGTTCTGAGATTGACAGATGGGAGCCAGCATGCCTGGCCCTATAAATCAACTTTTCTACTGCAGTTTTTCTTTTAAGTTGGGTATCTTATTTTTATTCTCCAAGAACATCTTTTTTATCTTATCACTCATTTGTCATAGCAGCTATGATCCCTGTAGAGATCAGAAGTTACTAGAATCTCTACTCTGTACCTCTTAATGGCCTTAAAGCCTTTTCTAGGAACTCCCTTAGACAGGTCCCCTAACCTATTTAAAGAGTATTTGTAGCAGCTTTATCCTGGGGTTAGATGACCCGGAAAGCTCTCTGTGGACTCAGAGAGGAGGAAGAGGTATGCCCTAGCTCTTCTGACAGCTGTCTCGTATCTGATAACCTTCTTGATTCCCCTGGTAGGCCACTTATTCTCTGTGAACTGTGCACTTGGAACTGTGTGCCCTTTTGGGAGAGGCAGCTCACACTCTCCACGGTCTTGCCCTCCACCTGTTTTGAGTTGTGGTTCCCTGTTTGGATTTCCCCACCAACTTGATGCCATATGTATTTTCCTTTCCATGAATTTCTCAACTTTTCTGACTTGGCAATGGTAACTTTTATTGTTTTTGAGCCCCATTAAGCATGTATTTGTTTTCAAATTTATATTTTGCAATTTAATGAGATTTCAAGGGAGAAATTAATAAAGCTTATTCAGTACCCCCTCTTAAAGGGTAATTCCATAACATAGACTTTTAGCTAATGATTTTATGGTAAAAGATGTTTTCCTTACTTCCGAGAGGTTTTATGGAGAATTTGCACACATTCAAAATTAAGCATAGATTCTGAATATCAATGAATAATAAATACAGAGTAACTGTGCACACAATGGAGCAGTGGGAACTGTTGCAACATTCCTGGTAGGTTTCATGTACATAAACATGATGCGTTGTGATAGGTCAAGACTTCCTCAACTATGGTGCTGGAATAAAGAGATAACTATAATTTAGTTAAATAAAAAATGCCATAATTATAACATGGTGTATTATTATTTGGCAGCTGTGCACCTAATCTCTACTGTACTTTTGAAACGTGACTGGAGTCCAGGTGGATACTGTTTTACTGTGTCATGAAGCATGTAGCACGCTAGACCCGACTTTTATTTTTGTCCTTCCAGTGGAAAACTTGGTGTTTTGTTTGAGTGCGGACTGCTGGGATTTTTTAAAGTAAAACAAGGAGCTAAGAATTTCACTCCTTCTTGCCAATAGTTCCTTCAAGCAAAATTATCAATTAATGGAGCGTTAAATATCATATGCTTCATATTGTTTTTTTACCCTTTTGTACTTGGGTTATTTTAATAATTTTCAGCTAGTGCTACAAATTGACTAAATATTATTGACTATAATTGGCTATTATTGACTAAAATTATACATCAAAATAAAACAAAACCATGGCAGGGAAAAGATTATCATATTTGGAAAACATTTCAATAAAGTACATATTTAAATTTGCATATTTGGCTTATTGTGAAAATGTCAATATAGTTTTGCTTTCCCCTAATACCTTCGTTATTATTTCTTCTTCTTCTTGATAATAATACAGTGCGTTGTCTTTGCTCAGAGCATTAGATTCTTCCTTGGTTTGTTCGACTGTGAATGAGCTGACTGAGTATTTCACCACACTTCTACGTCCCTGAGCAGTGGTGAACTGACCATACACTATTTTTCTATGAGTTTTCTTTCTTCCTTCAGGAATAAGTTTGATTGTTCATCTGTCAGCAGGAGGAAACTGTGATGCTTACATAGTAACGAATTTAAAATAAGCCACTGTTCCCAAGATCTTTCCAAGAGCAGCAAGCTTTCAGTGGAGTAACTAACATTTCTAGAGTTCTTTGCTTGCAGGGCACTTATCATCATTGTGTTAGGCAGTCCCTGTTATGCTGCACGGGTCTTTCCCTGAATTATAGAGCTAGTTCTCTGGTTCATCCTTTAAGGTGCTAAAATCACTCCGATGAGCTCGAGTTTTACATGTTATCACTAGTTGATCTCGCCACTGGGCAAAAATCATAAACAGCAAATGTCCAGACCTAATTTCTAGCAAACAATTGCAGCATACTCCTCCACCAGGCTTTCCCGGGGAATATGGGAATTTGAAGGGTTTTCTTTTCCAATGTTTCTGTATATCCTGTTGGAGATGGTGATGGGCAGCGTCATCTCCACACACATATTCTACGAACATATTAAGTGAAGCCTCTGCAACTAAGAAGGGCAAAAGAAGTGCCGGACGTCCGGCCTGAGATCATGGCACCTACATGGCCAGGAACAGACAGCTTGCATGCAACAGTCAGGAGTGCAGTATGTGGTTTCTGAATTCGTTAACAATGTCAGGTTGAAAACTGATGACTAGAATTTTAAATCAGAGAACAGTTTTTATGCATATGTATTAGTTTTCTCTTGCCGCATAACAAATCATCACAAATTTTGTAGTTCAAAACAGCACCCACTTATAAGCCCACAGTTCTGGAGGTCGGAAGTCTGGCATGGCATAGCTGGGTTCTCTGCTCAGGGTCTCACCAGGATGACATCAAGGTGTCAGTCATTCTGGGCTCTAAGAAAGAACCCATGTACAAGCTTATCCCGGCCAATGGCACAGCTCATTTTCTTGTGGTTATGGGACTGAGATCCACATTTCCTTGCCTCTCAATTTCTAGAGGCTGCCCAGCTCCCTTCCCTGTGGCCTCCTGGCACTTTCAAACCAACACCCGCATGTTGAGTCTTTCTCAGGCTTGAATTTCTCTAACTTCTCCCCCTGCATTCCCCCAGGAAAAAGCTCTGCATTTAAGAGTTCATGTAATTACATCAAGCCCATCCAGATAATCTTCCTATTTAAGGTCAACTGATTGATCATCTTAATTACATCTGTATAGTTCCTTTTAACATGGAATGTAACATATTAACAGATGTAATACCAGGTTGAAAAGTCATGAGGGCAAAATTCTTCTACCCCAGCATAGATCATGCGGCAGCGGGATTTGGGTAAGGTTTTGCCCGTACAACCACAAATGTTTAAACAATTAACATTATGATGAGTGTGAGCTTATAATTATAAAGTATAAAAAATGTACTGCTTCAAATGCTTTTGGTATGGCTAATCTATAAATGGAGTAATCAAATTCTGTCTAAATAAGTTAGTTGAAATTTACATAATTATTTACACATGAGCACAGAAAACACGTGTTCTCTTTATCCATTCAGTCAATCTTGCTTTCCTTAAGGTTATTTGTATTTTATCTCATAACATGAAGTAGGCATTTTCACATGCAGGCCAGCATCAGGCAATTGACATGTGCTTTTTTTTTTTTTTTTTTGTGGAGCCGGGAGCAGAGTCTCACTCCGTCACCCAGGCTGAAGTGCAGTGGCATGATCATGACTCACTGCAGCCTCAACCTCCTGGGGCTCAGGTGATCCTCCCATCTCAGCCTCCCAGTAGCCTGATAATGTGCTTCTAAGGTATCTGGCTAGATTATTCCCCATGGCATGATGAATGTTTATGACACATAATAATGGCTGCTATTTATCAAGCACTTCCTATGTGCCTGGCATTGTGCTATGTGCTACACTTGCAGGTATTATTTTAGTTAGTCTTTACAATAAGCGTATGATGTATATATTATTGTCCTTATTTTAAGGACGAGGGAACAGACTTAAATAGCATGTAAGCTCATGTAAGCTGAGATGTTGCAGAACCGTGATTTGAACTCATATCTGTTTGACTCTAAAACCTTCTTCAGCACTATCTTTTACTTTTTCCCAATCCTGGGAAAAGATGGCAGTTTATTTTTGACAGATCCTTCTACCCGCTGTTATAAGTCTTCCTCTACCTTTTTTCCCCACTATGCCCAGAGCAACCTATGTCTTTATGCTATGCCCAGTCCCCAGCCCATCCCATAGGTCCTCTGTCTGCCCTTCAGTCTTCCGGAGTAAGTGCTTTTCCATCTGTCAATCGATAACGACAGGTCCTCATCTCAGGCAGCTGATGTCAGTGAAGTATGAAAACAGCACCATCAAAATAGCTTATACCAGGGCATAATAATGACAAAATAGCTGGGGATCCCTGTGCCAGGCACTGCACTAAGCACCCTACATGTATTTTCTTACTCAATCCTCATAATACCACACGAAGTAGGTACCTTATTATCCTCATTTCCCACAGGGAATTTTGAAAGCAGAATTTCTAAATCTCTGAGGGGATTAACTGTGTGAGAGAGTTTGCAGGGAGACTCCTTGCCTTCTCCGGGCCACCCTAATCCTTTCCTCATTCTAGAAGATTAGGATCAGCCGCATAGCACCCTCATCTTCAGTAACAGCCTTCAGTCTAGAATTTATTTCATCCTTCCTTCGTCTTACTTCAGATCCTTTCTCCCAGAGTGCCACTGTGAGCATTTGAGACTGGAGAGAATGCCATTAGGACTGAGCCTTCTCTGTAGCACAGGTCAGTGGCATTTTGGTCTTAGAATCCCAGGAGGGGACATTGAATATCTCTGCAGAGAGGAAAGGGACTCCAGGAACATAACAGATTGTCCAGGGCAAAGCAAGCATCTGCCTGCAGCAAATCTCCTGAGGGCCATTGAGGCCAAAACTATGATAAAGGAAAGTACAGCAATTGCATGGAACAAGGGTTACAGGCTCCTTATTAATAGGGAGAGCTACTTCTTTGAAAGGGACAGCAAGTCTGTTAAGAAAACAGGACTGCAGTCTAATTCTTTCTTACGGCCTAAGGATCTGAGTGGTCTCAGGATGCCGAAGGCAGGAAAGGAAGAGAGACCCTGCCTGGGGTCTGGGGTCCAGGCCCTCAGTCACTGCCCCTGCCTGTAAATTTGACTTACACCCTTTACTTCACATCACTCTGTAAATCCACAGAAAATAAAGTTGCGCCTTGATTTTCAGAATAGATACATTTCAAAAACAAAAGGTTTACGTCTAATCAAGGTTTAAGGACAGCCCAGACACTTGGTGTTTTAAACTAATCTTGCCATAAATCGTTTTGTTATATGTGCAGCATAAGTCCACTTCTGTTTCATAAGTTTACGTTCTCAGATACTGAGTGTTTCTTACATTTAATGTTAACCAGCAATATCAACTTCCTTTGGTTGAGTCTGTCATTGTGTCAGCAGTAACGGCTACTAAAATATTACATCCTGGTTGTAAAATATAACTGAAATCACTGGAAAATATAATACTAAGTGGGCGAACTGTGACTACCATAGTTTGAAAACCACAAAAATGTTGTCTTGATGAGGAAGTGCATACTCTGTTTTTGATCATCCTATATTAATGAGGATTGTTACTTTAAGAGAATAATTAATTTTTAAAAAGTCAAGTGCTTTCTCCAACAGTGGGACTCAATGACATTCCTTTAAAACAACTTTCACTTTTAATCCATCATTAAGGCCAAAGGTTTTTTTAATTTTTAAAAGCTTGTCCTTGAGCTAAAATAACATGGAACATTTTAAAACATGGCTCCAAGCTGCTCTACATACATTTTATTTAAACCACAGAGACTGCAGTTAGATTTCTCAGTGCCAGACAGACTGCAAATTATAACTGTAGCAGAAGCGACTACGAATTTCTGGATGTTGTAGTACCAGTGAGCCTGGTTGTTTTTTTGGAGCTGTTCCTCCCTTTGGGCTCTACTCATGAATGACTTAATCCCTGTGTCAGATCAAATGTCATGCCTGTTGCCATGCAGAGAAAAAGCAAGCAAAGCCTCTTTTTTTTTTTTTTTTTTTTGTATTTGCACAAATTTGCTGTATTCGCCTGCGGAGGAGCAGGCGAGAGGTAAGAAAAGTCACAAAATAGAAGTTGTAAAGTGAGGCCAGAACACAGTGAAACTCCAAATGTTGGATATATGATGAAAATATCATCTAAAGCAGAGCACCATTGTTTATTATGGCAAGAAGAGGGGATAATATCCACGGTTGAATAGTAAAAATATTTTTACTAAGGTCATTTTTGTACTTACTATTCTGGTATTAGATTAGCAAACCTAATGCCAGATTAGATCTAATAATATCTTATGTTGTGTTGCACTGTGTACTGTAGAAAGTACCTGAACATCTGTTATTTTATTTGATCCTCATTATAACTCTATGAGGTAAAAATAAGGATAATTATTCCTGCTTTCACGCAGGGTGGGAGGGAGTGATCAACTCTTGCACAGCTACTTAATGGCAGAGCCAGAAAGAAAATTTAAGTCTCTAAGCTCCTGGTTCGGGTTCTTTCCACTCGATTTTACTGTGTTTTCCATCCTGGTTAAGTCAACTCAAAATAAAAAAAAAAAAAAATCATTTACAGAATAGAACTCTCTAAAGCAGTGACTCTTAACTTCCTTTTGTACATGGACTGCTTTAAAAATTGGGTAAAAACTTTGGATCCTTCTTCAGAAAAATGCACATCCACCCCCTTAAACCCCCATAAACACACAGACACTGTTGTGTAGCCCAGATGGCAACAAGGGTATCTCTGATCCTTTCCATCTAAATAGCAATCCCATAGATACTTGATTGCACACTATGGAAGGTCGGACACTTCTGAAGACTTCTAGAGATGCCCAAGGGCTCTGTCTTCTAAGCATATGGTACATTTGGTGGTACATGAGTCATGTTGCCATTGCACATATGTGCTCCCTGTTCCGCATCGCGTGGATTCAGATGTGAAATGTACTCCCTTCCTCAAATGCCAGAAGATCCCCAGTCTCAGAAAGCCTGTGCACGTGGTACACTTGAAGGAAAATTCAGAGGGAGTGAAGGAGGACCTTCTATCACAGCAATTCGTATGACTTTATTATTGCTTTTTTTAAGAGACAGAGCCTTGCTCTGTCACCCAGGCCGCAGTGCAATGGCAAGATCACGGCTCACTGCCACCTTGAGCTCTTGGGCTCAAGCTATCCTCCCACCTCAGCTTCTCCAGTAGCTAGGACCAGAGGCCTTCACCACTGCACCTTGCTAACTTTTTATTTGTAGAGACGGGGTCTTGCTGTGTTTGGTCTCAAACTCCTGGCCTCAAGCAATCCTCCCCTCTCAACCTCCCAAAGTGCTGGGATTACAGGCCTGAGCCACTGTGCCTGGGCACAGCAGTTTATATGATTTCCTACAGAGCACTACTTGTCTTCATTCTTTAGTGCCCTTTGGCCACCCCAACATGGGACTCTTCCCTGCCTGCTTCATCTCCCAGGCTCTCCAGCTTCACAGCACCTCACTGGCTCTACTCTTCCCCCTCCCACCCCTTTCTGTTACCTCCTAATCCCCAGTTGCCTCAAAATCCCATGTTCTTTACCTGTAGTGTAACCCAGGTCTCTCTAGCTTCAACTCCCAAACTCTGTTCCATGCTCAGATATTGAGGATACCCTAAAACATCACCCCCCTGGCTTTAGAATCCCATTCGAAGACAGCAATGGGAGTGACTGGTTTCCTTGGATCTGTGAGTTTAGAGCTTTATTCAGGTTCCTCTTTGGAGCAGAGTTGATGATTAGGGACAGAGCGCTCTTTTGACCACCCCAGAGCTGTATCCAAGCCAGGACAGCTGGTGTGGGGCACCACGGGATCCCATGCTTATGGTCCTGCCTGTCCCCTTCACCTGGCCAGTCTAGAAGCAGGGAGTAGTATGGAAGCTTCTAGGAAAAAAGAAAACAGGTCAGTTGATCCAGCAAAAATCTACCTTGGTTCCTGCTTATCGTCTACCTGCTTCTTGTCCTTTATGGAAAATGATACCTATTTTATAAGAAAAAGTGAAGGATGGACACAGTTGTTCATGCCTGTAATCCCAGCACCCAAGAGCAGGAGGATTGCTTGAGGCTAGGAGTTCAAGACCAGCCTGGGCAACATACCGAGACCCCATCTCTATAAAAAAAAAGTTTTAAAAATTAGCTGAGCATGGTGGTGGGCGCCTGTAGTTTCGGCTACTGGGGAGGGGCTGAGGCAGGAGGGTCCCTTAAGCCCAGGAATTCGAGGCTGTAGTGAGCTATGACTGTGCCACTGCAGTCTGGACAATAAAGCAAGACCCAGAAAAAAAAGAAAATAAAAAGAAAGAAAAGAAGGAAAGAAAGAAGGAAGGGAGGAAGGAGAGAAAGAGAGAGACAGAGAGAGAAGGAAGGATGGAAGGAAGGAAGGAAGGAAGGAGAGAGAGAGAGAGAGAAAGAGAAAGAGAAAGAAAGGAAGGAAGGAAGGAAGGAAGGAAGGAAGGAAGGAAGGAAGGAAGGAAGGAAAGAAGGAAAGGAAGGAAAAATAAAAATTAAAAAAGTGACAATTATGAAATAAGAATGGACAATGGCATAAAATGGTATTTTAAAAGTAGATCGTGCTTTTAGGAAAGAAGTGTTTTAAAATATTAGTATATTTTTAATTTGATTCAAGTTTGAAGCTATGTTATTTTGAGTGATGCATTCTTTTCCCAGTGATAAAGCTTCTCTTCTTGTTGATGGTCTGTGACTTTAAAGCACTGTTGTCTGAGTATTCTAGCACATCTAGTTTTGTTCATACCTGTGATTGGATAGTACAAAATAATTATTATCATCTTACTTGAAAAGTAATGACATGATTAGTCTAAGGTTGAACACGTTTCTAAAGGAAACTCTTGCCAGTCCAATGATATGACTTATAAATATAATTGGTAAGCACAAATGTTTAAAAACAAAAACTGGCTGAGCACAGTGGCTTACGGCTGTAATCCAGCACTTTGGGAGGCTAAGGCAGGCAGATCACTTGAGGTCAGGAGTTTGAGACCAGTCTGGCCAACATGGTGAAACCCTGTCTCTACTAAAAATACAAAAATTAGCCGGGTGTAGTGACTCATCCTCTAGTCCCAGCTACTTGGAGGCTGAGGCACAAGAATCATTTGAACCCAGGAGGTGGAAGTTGCAGTGAGCCAAGATTGTACCACTGCACTCCAGCCTCGGTGGCAGAGCAAGACTTTATCTCAATCAATCAATCAATCAAAATAAAAAATAAAAAACTAGCAGAAGTATGGAGTTAGAGATAGACCAGAAATGGAATTAGACCCATTGCTAATTCTGAAGTTGTGTGGAAAATGTAGAAATTCTCAAATTGGGAATTGGCCCTGCCCATGCTGCCCCCAGAGGAGGAGTCCCTTCTGTGAGCCTTAGGCTTTAGCGTACTCTCTGATTGATCTATTGGAGGACATCGGGGAGTGTGTCCTTCTCATGCTAATGCAGAAACTAAAGATAAGCTGGTGAGAGGAGGAATCCTGTCTTTGTGACCAGTCAGTAATGAAACCAGAAGAGGAACTTCCTTTAAACCAGAGATCAAGAATAGGAAGCAAAGTACATGGCCACAAATCAAGCCCTAGCTCATCTTCAACTTTTTCATTGCAGGACAATTCTAGGAATCTCTGCTTCCACAGGAATTCTATAGGAAACTCTGATATCTCTGTACTTCTGAGGCATCCTCAGAATTCACTATGTCACTATGAGGTTTAAGGAACAGCCCACAGAGTGGCTCACTTGTTCATTCTGCCTAGAGAGCCCTTAGAATTGTGCTGTTCGATATGGTAGCCAATAACCACATGAGGCAACCCACCACGTGAAATATGACTAGTCCAAATTGAGATACATTTAAATATATGAGAAAAGAAAGCATGGAAAATATCTCATTGATAATTTCTATACTAATTACATGTTAAAATGATACTATTTTGTATATATTGGGTTAAATAAAATATTTTATTAAAAATACTTTCACCTTTTTCTTTCTACTGTAAGTGCATCTACTAGAAAATGTTAAATTACTTACATGGTTTGCATGTAGCTCACATTATAATTCTATTGACAGCGCTGCCTTAGAGTCATGGGGCTTGCCAAATGGTGGTGGTGGGAGGAAATTTATGGAAAGGGCTTTTATTCCAACTCAAAGAAGAGGCATTGAGAGGGAAGTCAGAGTTTCATTTGGCTTAAAACTGGCTGGTATCCCTTTAATCCCACTCCAGAGGGGCACAGAATCTTCATCTTCAGGAATCCCTGCTGTCTTCCTGGTCACTCACGCATGGGGAACAGAGCCACATCCTCAGATCAGCTCACCCATGTTTTGTTATTGTTACCAGTCCTACCAGAAATCAGTGCAAAGAACTGGTTTGTTCCCCTCATTAAATGTCGACTACCCTACAGTACAATAATCCCTCCGTATCTTGGGAGGCTTGGTTCCAGGAACTTACCCTGCTTCTGCCACCAATACCAAAATCCACAGATGCTCAAGTCTCTTATGTGAAATGTCATAGTATTTGCATGTGATCTGCACACATCCCCCTGTATCCTTTAAATCATCTCTAGATCAGTTATAGTACCTAATACAATGGAAATGCTATGGAAATAGTTGCTATTTTTAATTTATATTTTTTGTATTGTAAACTGTATTTTTTATTTGTGTTTTTTTGTTGTATTGTTTTTTATTTATTTATTTATTTACTTTTTTCTTTTGAGACAGAGTCTCGCTTTGTCACCCAGGCTGGAGTGCAGTGGCATGATCTCGGCTCACTGCAACCTCCGCCTCCTGGGTTCAAGTGATTCTCCTGCCTCAGCCTCCAAGTAGCTAGGATTACAGGTGCCCACCATCATAACTGCCTAATTTTTTGTATTTTTAGTAGAGACGGGATTTCGCCATATTGGCCAGGCTGGTCTCGAACTCCTGACCTCAGGTGATTCACCTGCCTCAGCCGCCCAAAGTGCTGGGATTACAGGTGTGAGCCACTGTACCCGACTGGTATTACTATTTTTTATTGTTTATTTTTTTCCAAATATTTTTCAATTCACTGTTGGTTGAATCTGCAGATGCAGACGTGGAGTTCCAACTGTGTAGATTCTGTCTCATTCATCCCTGGTACCCGACATATTATCTGGCATATAGTCGATTTTTTTTTATTATTTTTTGAGACGAAGTCTCCCTCTGTCACCCAGGCTGGAGTGCAGTGGCATGATCCTGGCTCCCTGCAACCTTTGCCTCCTGGGTTCAAGTGATTCTCTTGCCTCAGCCTCCCAAGTAGCTGGGACTACAGGTGCATGCCACCATGGCCAGCTAATTTTTTTATTTTAAAAGAGATGGGGTTTCACCATGTTGGTCAGAATGGTCTCGACCTCCTGACCTTGTGATCTGCCCACCTCGGCCTTCCAAAGTGCTAGGATTACAGGCGTGAGGCACCACACCTGGCCTATAGTTGATTTTTTGATGTGTTAAAGAAATAGAAAATGTATAGATGAATAAATGAGCAAATAAATTAATGGTGCACAATAAACCATTATTAATTTATGTGGGCTCAGGTATACGGGAGAAGGCTTTGTCATGGTCAGTGAGCTAAACCAGGGAAAAAAAGTGAAGTGAGAAGTAAAGTACTTTTTACAAGGGGTGAGATACTTGCCAGGATGCACCAGTGGTCGCTCTGAGTTCTCTACAGCCAGCATCTCTTGTGATTGTTTGATGTGAATGCCATACTGGCTGTTAAATATTTCAATATTCTCTGCTTGGAAGGATTTCTTAGGTTTTTTTTTTTCTTTTTTAATTAAATCAACTAAGAGAGGTAATAGTTTCCTTCTTTAGGAACAAAATGTAGAAGAACGTTATTTAGAAAATGTATAAAGGTTACCATCTCCCACTCTCCCATTATTTTAAGGATACAAAGTTGGCTTTGGTTTAACCTGTTCATTTCTAATAGAATGATGCAGAGACCTGTTTAATTTCATCTGCACGTATATGACGTAAGTCACTGTACTTTCAAACAGAAGCATTCTTGTTTAGAGGATATAAGCTTCCATCTAGAAAAATATGCTTTTTAAAAAATAAAATGCCCTTAAAAACACAAATGGATTAGCTAGATGAACATTTCAGTTTGGGTGGAAGGAAAGTTCTATTTTATTTTCATTTTTCTTTGAAATTCAAAACTTACTAAGTTAGCTTTGCAGAATTAACCCATTCTTAGTGCCAGTGGATGCTAAGTGCTGCCGCCAGTAACTGTCAGAGAGGATGCAGCGATGTGGATGCAGGGCGGCAAACCTGGAAGCGGCTGAATTTTTGTGTTGCTTTTATTAATACCTCTCCTTTCCACAGCCGTGCTGGGTTCCCACATCCTCATGTTGCCCCCTAATTACCCAAGACCACGACCTTGGGCATTACAGACCTGATTTCTTTCAGAGATACCCACATCCACTACTTTTTCCTGGGTTACCTTACCCAAGGCCAACTTTCCAAGTTAGGCACAGTAGCATGGTGCCTACGGTCCACGAAAATGTTTCAATTTCAATTTTTTAATCAAACAAAAAATGAATATAATAATAATGAATACATCATAAGCCTGGATTATATGCACCTATATACCAATGCATTTGTAAAATATCATTTAAAATTTTTTTTATGTAGGAAAGGGCGCACCAAAACACAAGTACTAGAGCCTATGAAAGTCATAATGCAGGCCTGACGCCCACTTTTTTAATCCCCTGGGGCACATCGTTTTGTTTTCCAAAGGGACTGCTTTTTTGTCATCTGACAGTTTAGCATCCTAATAACATGCTGTATGCTAAAGTATTAAATTAATATCTCCCCATCAGTTCATTAATCTCTTAACAAATAATCATTGAGAATCCTTTCTGCTGTGAGTTGGGGCTGATGCAGTGACCAGGACAAACGGTACTTTGTGGTAGACGAGCAGAGAACAAGGAAGTGTGCAAAATGCTACACGAAAATACAGCGTGCATACAGCATGGGACAGAGAGATCTCATCTAAGTACATCTTTAAAATATTTAACTTTTATTGTGTTCTTACAGAGATTCTGTATGGATTTAAGAGCAAGTATAAATATAGTTTCTTCTTTTCCCCTGTTTTATATAAAAGGTAGGCTATTCAACTCAACACCAAAAATCCAAACACCTCAATTAAAATGAGCAAAGGGCTTGACTAGAGATGTTTCCAAAGAAGATATACAAATAGTTAATAAGCACATGAAAAGATGCTTAGCATTACCAATCATTAGAGAAATGCAAATGAAAACTACAATGATATACCACCTCACACCCACTAGGATGGCTATTGTTAAAACACACACACACACACACACACACACACACACACAGAGAGAGAGAAATTAACAAGGGTTGGCAAGGATGGGGAAAAATCAGGATCCTTGTGCACTGCTGGGATTATAAATGGTACAGCTATGGAAAACAGTATGGTGTTTCTTCAAAAAATTAAAATTAGAGTTGTCATATGATCCAGCAATGCACCTTCTGTGTACATACCAGAAAGAGTTAAAAGCAGGGACTGAAACAAATATTTATATACCCATGTTTGTAGCAGCGTTATTTGTAACAATCAAAAGGTGGAAGCAGCCCAATTGTCCATCGACAGAAGAATGGACAAACAAAATGTGGCTTAAACAGGAAGGAAATTCTGTTTGTTTGTTTGTTTGTTTGTTTGTTTGTTTGTTTTTGAGGCGGAGTCTCGCTCTATCGCCTAGGCTGGAGTGCTGTGGCGCGATCTTGGCTTACTGCAAGCTCCGCCTCCCCGGTTCACGCCACTCTCCTGCCTCAGCCTCCCGAGTAGCTGGGACTACAGGCGCCCGCCACCACGCCCGGCTAATTTTTTGTATTTTTAGTAGAGACGGGGTTTCACCTTGTTAGCCAGGATGGTCTCGATCTCCTGACGTCGTGATCCACCCGCCTCGGCCTCCCAAAGTGCCGGGATTACAAGCGTGAGCCACCGCGCCCGGCCAGAGGAAGGAAATTCTGACGCTCCAACATAGATATACTTTCAAGACATTGTGCTGAGTGAAATAAGTCTGTCACAGAATGACAAATACTGTATGGTTCCACTTGTATGAGGTACCCAGAATAGTCAAATTTATAGAGACAGAAAAAAAATGGTGGTCACCCAGGGCTGGGGGAGGGAGGAATGAGGAGTGATGGTTTCATGAATATCAAGTTTCAGTCTGGAAGGTGAAAACATTTCTGGAGATGGATAGTGGTGATGGTTGCCCAACCATGTGAATGTACTTAATGCCACAGAACTGCAGAGTTAAAAATGGTTAAAATGATACATTTTATGTTATGTATATTTTACCACAATTTTTTAAAGAAAGCCTTCATCAGAGCAATTTCAGATCATACAGGCTGCTAATGGGCTAGAATTATCTGTCTTTGATTTGGACTATGATGACTAGTGTATTTATCCCATAGCCAGAAAAAACAATAGTGATAGCCACAGTTTATACTGTGTCGAGATACTAACAATAAAAAAATTACTTTGTTTTACATTTTTAAAAAAGGTAGCATATGGCTGGACATGGTGGCTTACACTTGTATTCTCAGCACTGTGGGAGGCTGAGGTGATAGGATTGCTTGGGGCCATGAGTTTAAGACCAGCCTGGGCACCATAGTGAGACTTTGTCGCTACAAAAAATTTAAAAATCAGCCAGGCATGGTGATGCACATCTGTAGTCCCAGCTACTTGGGAGGCTGAGGCAGTAGGATCACTTGAGCCCCAGAAGTTTGAGTCTGCAGTGAGGTATGACCGTGCCACTGCACTCCAGCTTGGGTGACAGAGTGAGATTCACTCTGTACAAAACAAACAAAAAAACAGGTATATATCCCTTTACTTTGAGATTTTAAATTTAATAATGTATGCTAGAGATGTTTCCATAATAGCACATGGAGAGTATTCACATTCTTTTTCTTACAGCCGCGTAGCATTCAATCCCAATTCCAAATCGCTCTCTGTAGGTTCGGAATCAGTTTGCACTCTAAGGATGAGAATCCTTGTTTCCTTACAGCCTCTAGATGCAGTGTCATGAAACTCATTAATTATTTTATCCATCTGATTGGTGAACAATGAGTCTGAGCATCTCTATATGTTTAAGGGTCGTTCATAATTCCATTTTCCTGTGCACACATATTCATACTGCTTTTGATAAGGACTCTCATGGATAATGTTTTATTAATCTGAACAGCTCTTTATGGAGGGAGATGAGCCTTTAATATTCATTAACAAATATTTTGCCCAAGTTAGTTATATATCATTGTATATATTTATTTTAATGAAGATTTTTTTCCTTATGTAGCCATTTTGAAATGTCATTACACTGATTATTTTTTATAGCTTCTAGAATTTAAGTGATAGCGAGAACTTCCTCATTTTAAAACTTTAAAGGGAGTATTGTAAGTTTTCTTCGAGGATTTCTATGGTATCAATTTTCACTTCACATCTTTCATCAATTTGGAATATCTTAGTTTGAGGTATAGTATAATATGGTGTGACAAAAATGTCCAACTTTATTTTTTTCCACACAGTCACCCAGTTATTCTAACACCCTTTATTGGCCAATCTTTCGTGTCCTCCCTAATTGGAAATATCGTCTTTTAAATTGAGTTGGTCTTGTCTTTCTATTCTCTTCTATTAATTTTTCTTTTTACTCATGTTTCTGTCCTATGCAGTTTTAATTATGGAGGTTTTAGAATATGTTTAATGTCTGGTTGTGCTTATTCTTTCTCATTGTTCTTTTTTCATAGTTTTTCTAACCAGTCTTGCTTATTTTTGCATATTAACTTTAGGGACAACTTGTCTATTTAAAAAATCCTTCTGTTATTTTTAATGAAATTGTGTTACATTTACAAAGTAATTATAGAAAAATCAATATTTCTAGGATGTAGAATCCTCTTATCCAAACACTTGGTATGTCTGTTCATGTATTCTTGTGTCACTTTTAATAGTGTTTTAAGATGTTCTAAATTGGCCTTGAACATTTCTTATAAAATGATCCCTATGCATTTTATCTGTTTTATTGTTATAAGTGGGTCCTTTCTTCCATCACATTTTCACATTTCTGTATATTAATATTGTATTCTGCTACCATCATAAATTTGTTTATCATTTTGGTAGTCTTTTAGTTTATTTTTCTGTGTTTTCTTGTATTTTACTATCCTCATAAATTTGCTTATCATTTTGGTAGTCTTTTTTTTTTTTTTGGATACACAGTCTTGCTCTGTCACCCAGGGTGGAGAGCAGTGGTGTGATGTCAGCTCACTGAAACCTCCGTCTCCTGGGTTCAAGTGATTCTCCTGCCTCAGCCTCCCGAGTAGTTGGGATTACAGGTGCATGCCACCATGCCTGAATAATTTTTGTATTTTTTAGTAGAGATGGAGTTTCACCATGTTGGCCAGGCTGGTAATGAACTCCTGACCTCAAGTGATCCACCCGCTGCAGCCTCCCAAAGTTTTGGGATTACAGTTGTGAGCCACCAAGCCCTGCCAGCTTGGAAGTCTTTTAGTTGATTTTTCTATGTTTTCTAGCAATACAATCATATTTGCAAAGAGTGATGATTTTACCACCTCTTTGATTTTTTTTTTTTTTTTTTTTTTTTGCCATAGATGTCTTTCTCTAGCTTATTACATTGAATTATATTTCCATTGACCTTAGTGGTGTTATGTAAGTTGCTGGCCTTTGGGTTTCAATCAATGCCTGCTCAGATTATGGTTTTAGACTTGGAGGATCTGGGTTCCAATTTTTCTCTCTGCCACTCACTGAAAAACATTAGGTGAAACATTTAACTTCTCTGATTTACATTCATCTCTATAAAATGAAGAAGGCAATACAAATACCTACCTCCCAGGGTTGTTTCAAGGTTCCAATATGATAACGATGGAGAAAGCACTTAGTAAATGTGCTATATAAGAGTTCCTTGTTATTCCCATTTCCTCCTACAGAGAATGCTTTTCTACAGCACTCTTTTAGGAATTATAAAACTGAACTTCCCTTTGTGGTCCTGCGCCTTTTTGTAATTCCATTTTCTACATATACTCCAAGGCTGGAAAGGAAAAGTGTTTTTTGAACGATGAGCAAATTCCTTTGCTGACATTTAACCAAAATGTATTCCAAACCTGAAGCTTTTTGGAAGCCTAAGAAAATGTTGGTCACCTTCTTGTAAAAAAGTGAAATAAAAAATGTTTATGTACCTCGGCACTTCCTGACTGAGCTGGAAGTGAGTGCACTGGCATGTTGTTATTTTGTGGTGTTTCAGTTCTGGGAAAAATGAAACCAGAAAATATAGCAGATTTTTCGAGATTTTTGGTTGTGAAAAACTTTCCTCACCCCCGCCCACCGATCCACTTTGGTTAACACTGAGAAGGCCATGTAAGTTTGACTCAGCTGTAAGTCTTCTGCAAACTAATTCTGATCTGCGATCCTGCATTAAATTTCTTTCTCTTTCCTTCTCTTGCGTTAAATTTGGTCGAGAATGAACTGCATGTCTAGAGATAGGACAGTGGTTCTTCTTTCACCCTTAGACACAACACTGCCGCCTGATAGCCTTGATTGAATGTATAATAACTTCGGTATGTAAGATGTTTGTATTCCTTTTGAAAAATGAGCTTCCATAACTAGTTTCTGTGCATAGTTTTGTGTCCTGGTCCAATCTGATAAAATTTGCAAATTTGCTTTTCCTTTATAAGAAACCACCCAGCAAGTGGCTTCACTCCTTCAAGGGTTTTAGTTACATGTCAACTGCCCCCGCCCTGCACCTCCCATGCAGGCATCTAGCTTGAAAAGTAATATGTGTGGTCATTGGTATGTCCGTGTGTTTCCTAACACCACTAACCTTCCTATTTAGACAGCTCTCTCTCTTAGGACCTCGCATCCAGCTGGGAAAGTTGTTTTTCCAGCAGCAGCCGCCTTTTCCCTTGGCTTCCTGGCCTATCAGTGGCTTTGGGAGATGCTTCTGGCTTTGTCCGTGCCTGGCTTCAGAAGAGAGTTTCGTACTCCCTCATTTTCCTGGATTCAGTTCTACAGCTAACTTTGAATAGGAGGAATTTGCCCTTTGTGGAAGGAGTGGAGATCAGTTTTGCATTGAAAGTTAATGAGGTCTTAATGTATTCTCTCCTGGAGATTAGTAGGAGGAGGACATTCTAGTCTCCAGATGGGCTGTGGATTCGTTTACTGACCTTAAAGAAAAGCACATTTGAAAACATTTTCCTTCTTTTTTTGTGTGTGTTTGTGTGTGTGTATATATAAATAAAATATACATGTACATTTGAAAACATATTCTTTCTGTGTGTGTGTATATATATAATATACATGTACATTTGAAAACATATTCCTTCTTTTTGTGTGTGTGTATATATATACGCACACACACACAAAATAACTCTGTAAACTTCTTTTTATAT
>NW_012102275.1:105504-122706 GCF_000951045.1 Mandrillus leucophaeus
ACTTATGTATTTTATATATATTATATATAGTAAAATCTGTTGTATTTTATAATCTTATACATACATATATAAAATCATCTTTTGTGACTCTCAAAGCTCAAACATAATGAGGTAAAATCACGTGAGAATGTGCTGTGTGCCGTGATGTGCACTGCTTCAGTTCTTTAGAGGGAAAGTCCTTTGAAAACCCTTGCTTGTTAAAACTTTAAGTAGCAATTGTACCAACAGTAGCAGTGCCATCGTTTATGTTAGCTAACTTCACAGAGTGCTTATCAAAGCAGATTTAGTAAATTAGAATAAAAGTCAAAATAGAAACAATTAAGTGAATCCATTAAAAACTTAACCCCTTTGTAGACATAGCCTGAACTGCTAGAGGCATCCAGCCTAGGAAATTATTTGTGGCTACCTTAACAGACCACTACTTCAAATGAGGGGCTTCATCCCTAAGTTTATTCAATAATAAGATAGGTATATACACCTACTATGTACCCACAAAAATTAAAATTTTTTTAAAAAATTATAGAACAGGAGTCAGGGAAAACAACGTGTTAATTTTGGTAGAGGAAAATATTTTATTATTGTATAAATTAAAATGAACAACCTAGGAAATGAGAGTATGTGCTTAATGGATGATTTTTCTCGTTAAGTAAACTTCAGAGGACACAAACCATCTTCCTCTCGTTCACTACTGTATTACTAGCTGTTAACGAAATGCAATGAAAATCTGTTGATTGATCGGTTTATTGATTGATCACTCGGGAATATAATAAGTACTTCCACCTTTGAAACACTCTTAGTTTAAAGAGGAAAGTATGTCTATCTTTTGTTTTGTAGCTATAACAGCAAGCAAAGAAAGCATGAAGGGCCAGAATCGATTCTTGGGTAATGAGGAACAGGCTCTATTCAACGGAAATGGTTTACATTATTCCAAAGGCACAATTTTGCATTTAGTGTAAGATACAGTGGTAAAACATTGAGCTTTTGCTTTTTACCGATAGTGTAAACATTACTCCAAGATGTAGTCTCTGGAAATAATTTAGTTAACTCTTATTTTTATATGCATGTTCTCTTCTGGAGACTTGTTGCAAAAATTGATGGAAAGTTATTTTCTTTAAGTGACAGTTTGTTTACAGAAATTCCTTGAAATCTTGATGGTTATTGAAAAGACTGAAATAAATGTTGCCTGAAACTGCCTGTTTTAGGGTTACTCCACACCTTCCAAAGTAATACCATACTTTGTTAGTAAATCATCTAAAGTCCATAAAGGTCATGGAGACTGCTCCCTTTGTAAAATGAAATATTTATGTTTCAATCCCAAAAACATATTGTGAACCATTTTGTTGTTTTAAGTTGAGGGTACATAGTAAATTATTCCAGAATTATGGAGGCCAAATGTCATTCCCTCCAAAAGTTTGTGTAACATCTATTTATCTGCGGGCAGATGACTGCTCTCTATAATCAGAGGCAGACTTTGTCAAGTTAAGTCTAAGTAAACACAGCTGAACATAAGCAAGTTGGACTACAAGGTTTTTCTGAGCTTTGCCAATAGCATATGACCTTGAAGAATGCTGACTTCTTACTACAATCTGCTTTCCATGGAAAGAAGAATTTTTGTTTGTTTGTTTGTTTCAAATTAACAAGTGATGACTAGAAGCTTGTTACGTTCTAATTTTTAGATGAAAGACAAATGAACATCACGCATGCTCCCCAAAGACCATCTTTCTGAGGGAGTTATTCCCATGTCAGGGAGCTGAATTTAAACTAGGAAGGCGCATGTGGAAGCCAATTAAATGCAGTTTCTTTCTATAAGAAAGCCTTTTTTGTTGCTGTTTATTTGCATCTTGCGGGTTTTTTAAAAAAATTTTTTGTCTTTGTGCCATTTCAACAGATTACAACTGTGGTTCCATATGCCAATAGCAAGTGAACTTTATCGATGTATTCATTCTTCATGAAGCATCTGTCCTCAATAGGAAAGGAGCTTTATGTTGTCATTGACTTTTGGTTTTCAATAGAAATTCTCATTAACTTCTCTGCGCTTTCTGCAAGTCCCTTTTTTTCTTCTCCTTTTCTTTTTAACATACTTGTGTCTTTTCAGTCACTGAATACCTCCTTCTTTTAGTCTAGTATGGAGTCCAATATTAAATTTTTAAGGGCACTTTGTGGCTAAAATAAAACTCCTATTAAATATTTCATGTCAAAAGGTGGGACTTTAAGTGAGAACTTTGGTAAAAGATGGATTAGTAGAGATTTGCCTTGAGACTTCTAGCTTTTCAATATTCTCTGACTGGCAGCTTGCCAGACAGATCCTCTGTTCTTTCTGTTTCTTCACTTAAGGAAACTATTACTTTCTGCTTCACCCTTTGGGTGTACATTTCTTTCTGAGAGTAAATAGAGTATGTATTAAGGATGTGTGACTAATAAATATTTTTAAATAATTCATCTTTCAAGACTTTGGCATTTTACACTTTTTAAAAATCACATGTTGAATAATATTAGCTGAGCATATGGAAAAATATTTAGATCTATGTGGTAAGATATTATACTGTAGTTAGATTTATATAAAACTCTTATTGATTGATTGATTTACATACCTCTTTTTTTCTATATGCGACTGACTTTCCACATTAAAAGGAATGCATTGAGGAGAAAATATCAAAACACCCTGTCTTTCCAAATATGTTGCTAAGTAATTTCGCATCGCGGTTTTCTTTTTGCAAAGAGCTGCATCAGACATCTCTGAGTACATCAACAGCTACACAGGAAGGTCCTGAAGACACCACATACTCTCAACACATCCAAATCAAACACTTTATGTCCTGCATCCTTCAAAGTGAAGCTTGGCCTTCTTCCTTGCCCCCCTTCCTCAGACAATGCCATTGCCAACCACCCAGTCACCCAAGGCAGAAATCTGAGAAACATTTCAGACTCCCAGCTCCCATTCCCCCAACTCCATGTGGTCAGTCCGCAAGTCTCTCCTGTAAATATGTCGAATTTTGCCTTTCCATCCCCCCTGGCCACTCCCTTAATCCCCAGGACTCCTCACGTCTCCCTTGGGCTCCTGCCATGATCCCACCTGGCTCCTTCAATCTGGTCTTCCACTAGGGCAAGAGGAATCTTTCCAACATCCAAATCTGATCCTCTTACTTAAATATTAGCGAGTGACTCCCCGTGCCTGTCAGGATAGAGTTCACTTTCCTTAGCTTGGCACACAGAACCAAAAACCCCTCGATGTCTGGTCTCTGCTGATCTCTCTTGGTTCATTTTCCAGCTGTCCTTTCATATTCTTCATTCTTTTCAGCTCAAATAAAAACTCAAACACTTTCCCAGAGGAGTCAAGACATTGCACTTTCATACAGCTCGTCCCTCTCCTTGGGCTGCTCCTCTCCATCTGTTCATCTCAGTAACTCCTGTTCACCTTGACCTTAGGCTGAGGCATTCCCATCTTTTCCACGTCTTGGCACTCAGATAATGATAACCTTGGTTGGGAACACTGGCAAGACCAGGGCAGGCTGCCTGCTGCTGGAAGCAACTGCCTGGAGTCTCTTCCCTGCTGCCCCACTGGTGTCATCTTCTTTAGAGCAATTTTCATGACCCCTGCCTCCTTATCCCTGCCATTGCTCCATCCCGCCTCTGTTCCCACCATACTTACAATGAGCTATTGCCTTTCATTCATCACAAAGTGAGCTTCTTTGTGATGAGATCCATTTGCAATTTGTATTTTGAGGGCCCGTCACAGTGCTCGGTATACAGTACACATTCAGTAAATGTTTGCTGAATAAACCAATGAACCTGTGAATAAGTAAACAAAGACAACATGGAGAAGAGCAAATTCTGTTGTACTTGAAATGAGAAGATCTGACTTCTAGTGCTAGCCCTATTGTTGACTAACAATTTGGCCTTGGACCTGTCAATGGGCTTTTCTGAGGCTCGATTTCCACATTACAAATTGGGGATTGTTTTGAAAATAATGTAAATGTGCACAAAAAAGAAATGAGGTAAGTTGCAGGTTTGTGACTTGAAAAACACTCACTAAATACTGTTATTATCATCACAGGTTATATTAAGGTGTCCTGGCCCTTTGTTATATCAAAAAGGGGGAGAAAGAGACAACATTCTGCATGCAAAGTATAGTTTTCCATATAACACTCACAAAAAGATAATTTGGTTTTCATTTGAATAACTTCAGATACATTGTAATGTGATTACATGTTCCCTATCAAAGTGGCAGGCATCGAAGGATGACAACAATAATTCCAAGGAAAATCGAATATTCTTCCCATTCAGCAAGGCAGGGCGAAGAAGGTTTGGGATTGTCTGCCTATTTGTAAAATACCAGGATTATTTGAAAACGTATATACATTCTTGCAGCAGTAAATCTGAGAATTTGAGGATACCAAGTATACTGGTTAAGGATGAAGCAGTGATACAATTCAAGTCTTTTAGGTAACACGTGGTCACTTTGTGAAAAGGATAGGTATAACAGTTGTGAAAAGGATGGGTATAACAGTTAGATCCTCACAGAAAATTCTTACTAACAGATTAGAGAAGTAGCTTTTAAAAATTGGGAATTTCCAAAGGTGTCCCCCACATTCAAATGCCATACTCTTCTTGAGTAAGAACCTTTACATTTAAAACTTTTCTCCAAGCCACTAAGAGTAAAACACTGTCACATACCTATATGATTGAGTGGGTGATATACATATGATGCTAGTTCATGCACCAGCTCTAAAAGAGAAGAGCAGAAGACTAGCTGCTGACATAATTTTGGAATTAGCCTTGGTATGCACGTTCTCACTCTCGGTGAAGATTCCGTCCTAATGTTTTGCATATTATGGCTAGTAACCAATTTAAGTGACCTTCTCCAAGGAGTCTCTAAAACTGGAATCTTTGTAATATGCAGCTTGTGCTCTTTTGATAATATGCCACACTCGAGCATCAGTCATAGACATAACATAACTGCCCTTGACCCAGCTTAGGCGATTCAAATACAAAAACTGTTCTGGATTGTTGCGTTACTTGTTTTCTGTTCCATTTCAAGATAAATCTTAAAAGTTTGCTGTCACTACAAAAACAGTATTTGCAATTGTGGAGTAATTATTGCTGCAGCTCATTGAACGTTACTGGGTACCCGGTGTCTGACAGTGACTACTTCTGATTTTCACAAGAGTCCCAACTGTTTGCTACTCTTATATCTATTTTACAGATGAGAAAAAAAAGAAAAGAAAAAGACTCAGAGAGATTAAGTAACTTGCCCCAAACCTTTTTGAATAAAATCCCAGCAGAACTGGGATTCAAACCCCAGTCTCTGAGGTCCCAAATCTATTATCTTTCCAGTTCAACTTACTGTTCGAGGAATAGAGTGTGGTTAAGTTTGTACTGATTAGCAGTAAACAGGTGTGTTTAATTCAAGATAAACAACAACGACAAAAAAGGCATGACTCCTACAAGAGAGCCGCCTTAGGAATTCAAATAGCTAATAGGTTATTTTTTTTCTGTGTGCCTTTGTAACTACTAAAGTTAGCGTGGAATTTCCATTTGAATACTTCTTCAATTAATCATAAACTCCCAGTTCTAAAGTAACCTTTTGATACATGCTTCCAGCCCTTGTCCCACACAACTCTCATTACCCTTTTCTTCTTCAGTATAAAAATAATCATCTTTTTCCAACGCTGGCCCACTCTCTGCTTTTTCTATTTTCTTTATTATCATTATGATTAGTCATGTGAATAATTAATTAAATGCATTTTTACCTTTAGTAGGGCTCTTTCTCATCCCTCATCTCTCCTGTCTTTATTCTTCTCCATGAGCTCCTAAAAGTCAACACAAATACAGACTCCTTGCTCCTTTCACATTGGAAATAGTTTTCATTTTATGTGCATCTTCCTGTCCAAATAAGAGTCTATATATTAAGTTGCCTAACAAACCATCTATCTTGTAGGATGATTTTTATAAACCTCCTAAATTAAGCTGAAAATTGGCTGGATAATAGAACTAGTTACTGAGTGCATGGAAAATATGAGATTCTTTTCTTTTCTGTTAAGCCTTACCGAGCATTTATGCTTCCTTATCTCCTATTCTTGTCTTGTGCTGTGGGAGGTGTAATTAACATTGCCCAGAGTCCTGCGACAGTGGCTCGCTTCTTCCTGTGTGTTGTGTCACGTCTTGTTTTCAGCTTCCACTGTGGGTGGCCTGGGAAGGAGCGTTTCTCCTTGTATGTTCAGTAGACGTCTTCAGCTCCCTTGGGTTAGGACTCATGTGCAAACCACATGCAACACAGACAGTGGCACACTACTGCTGGCCATTAACTGGGAGGGGTCTAACTGGGCCGACATTGAAAATAATAGAGGATGTCAGGAGCAATGGTGCTGGGGCACCTTTTGAGGCTCAGAGGTCCTCACAGATCCTGGTTTCTTGTGAGAAACCTTCTGCTCTTGAATGCAAGGCTGGGCTATAACAACCCCTCTTGCTTCCACCTTCTGAGTGCTGGAAAAGTAACTAGAACTACCACACACCTGCAGGAGCTTGGGACTCTTGCAAGGAATGGAGGGTTTTCCTGGCTGTTGTTAAAAAAAAAGAAAAGAGGGCAATTTATTTGTGCTTCTATGATGAAACTATGTGGTCTGTTTACTCTTGTGTAGGAGTGCCAGGCTTTTTGTATGATCCTTTGATTCAAGGCAGTAACTACTATCTGTTTCTCATTGCTCATTCACTATCTACTTCTGGATGCCTGGAGAGAATTTAGAATTGGGAGATTAAACTTTTTTTTTTTTTTTTTTTTTTTTGCCCAGGCTGGAGTGCAGTGGCATGATCTCGGCTCACTGCAAGCTCCGCCTCCTGGGTTCATGCCATTCTCCTGCCTCAGCCTCCCGAGTAGCTGGGACTACAGGCACCTGCCATTTTTTTTTTTTTTTTTTTTTCAGTAGAGACGGGGTTTCACCATGTTAGCCAGGATGGTCTTAATTGCCTGACCTCGTGATCCACCTGCCTCAGCCTCCCAAAGTGCTGGGATTACAGGCATGCGCCACCACGCCTGGCCTGGAGATTTAATTTTTAAAGCACTTTGGAGTATGTGTAGTATATTCCAAAACCAAACCCAAAAGGTATAGATAAATGGATCTGGTTTGTCCTGGAAATGTCGTGTTTGCTTCCTTTTCTCTTTTGTACAGCTTTCTGCCTTTCTCTCTGTTTCTGTTGTTTATTTTTAAATTGGTAAGAGTATGTTAGTGGTCATTAAAATATTACATTTCTCTCTATAATCATTGTATTAGTCCATTTGCATGCTGCTGATAAAGACATACCCAAGACTGTGTGATTTATCAACAGAAAGAGGTTTAATGGACTCACAGTTCCACATGGCTGGAGAGGCCTCACAATCATGGCAAAAGGCAAAAGGCACATTTTCATGGCAGCAGGCAAAAGAAGATGAGAGCCAAGCGAAAGGGGAAACCCCTTGTGAAATCATCAACTCTTGTGAGACTTGTTCACTACTATGAGAACAGTATGGTAAAGACCCACCCCCATGATTCAATTACCTCCCGCCAGGTCCCTCTCACGACACATGGGAATTGTGGGAGCTACAATTCAAGATGAGATTTAGATGGGGACACAGCCAAACCATATGAGTCATCAAAAGATATAACAAAGAGGAGAAAAGATAAGAAAGAGCAGAAAATTGCTTTTAATCCCCCAGAAGTATTAGATTCATTGACCATTTCTCTAAATCAGTAACTTTTAGTGACTAAAATATGTTTTCTTTTTTATTTATAGGTGTCTTATTTACTTATAACAATATGTGACATCTGTAATGCAATATGTATGGTCGATTGGCATTTAAATACATTTGAATCATGTGAACATGCCATTCTTTTGTACTTAAATTTCCATGAAATGGCCTTGCAAAAAGTTTTCTGTGTATTCTACTTGCTCTTGCCTTTTCCTGGTAGTCATTCAGTTCTTGTTTGGGGATATTTTTAAATGTAAGATCATCATGGTGTTTGTTCTCTCTCTCTTTCCCTTTATTTCTTTATAACTTCTTTGATCCATGCTTAAGTACTGTAGTTTGAATGTCTGGTGATGCCCACAAAAATTCCTCTCCTGCATATTACACTTCTTAACTCTGTAGTATAGATCCTCATTGTTTTAGACCTGCTATGTTTAATTTTTGGCCCTTGGGAGGAGTAGTCTCAGCACAGAATGACCCCACAGACTCTGGGGGAGGCACAAGCCCAGCTCATCTCTCAACATACACACAGTCAAGAGTTGTTCTCAGATCTCAGGCGCTGTCCCTAGACATATAGATGCCTTTGAGATGGCCACCGTTAGCAGTTTAGTCCCTTTCAGCCCTGTGGTTCCAGATGCTGATGCTATGACATTCTGCGGCTGTTCAAAAGCAAAGCCATCAGCAGGCCTACATAGGACCCTCTCTATCCTCCATCACAATTCAATCCAGGATCCTAACCTCTGTGCTCTGCCTCAGTGGTTTTTGTCGAGCAGTTGCCAAGCTGTTTGCCTGGTGGATCTCTACCCCAGTCCCTGTTCCTCTTTAGAGACCATGTAGCTCTAGCTACCTCGCAGGGCTGCCCTAGAAATAACAGACTAAAAATAACCAAATACTCTGTTCGTAAAACCTCATCACTATGTCAGTGTATAATAAAACAATGCTCTGTTCTTTTTGAGGCAGGCCTGAATAAAATATTCCAAGAGCAGCAGAAACTAAGTTCACCTTAGTTTATAAAAGCTTATTATCCTACCCTAGAAAGAAATTCTATGTTAGGTTGAATAATTAGTTTTTGATGACCCAATGTGGAATACTATTTGTCACCTTATTTTCCCAAAGGAAAGATTAAGAAAAAAGTCAAAGACTTATAAAAATAAAAGGCCCTACCAGCACAGCAATTTTGCACTGGGCCAACATGTTTATTTTCAAAACAGAAAACACAGATCTCATGACAGTATATCATTACCATGGCTATTCCAGTTAGAAGAAGGAGGATGATTTGCATATTCTGAAGTATCTTGTAATACATCACAATGAAAATCTTGGATTCCTTTGTTCTCAAGTGTGTATTAGTAATAATTCTCCCTGATTTATATGTCATAGCATAGTAAAACTTGCAAGAACTGGGCAAAAGTAATGCAAGTAAAGTGAGGTGTTTTACCACCTTACCTGACAAAAAGCATTTTTAGAGGTATTCTATCCATATTTAAGCAAAGATAAACAATAAATAGTATTTTTGAAGTTGGAGTTACCGATTTCTGAGTGATATTTTCTTATAAAAGTGTTGTGTCTGCTATTCATATTAAATTGGAATCAAGAACTTGGTTTATTAAAACAGAATTACCATTCAACCCAGCAATCCCATTACTGGGGTATACAGCCAAAGGGAAATAAATCATTCTACCAAAAAGACAAATGCATTTGTGTATTCATCACAGCATTATTCACAATAGCAAAGACATTAAATCAACCCAGATGTCCATCAATAGTGGATTGGGTAAAGAAAATGAGGTACATATACACAATGGAACACTACACAGTCATAAAAAAGAGTTAAGTTATATCCTTTGCAGCAACATGGATGCAGCTGGAGGCCAGTATCCTAAGTAAATTAACACAGGAACAAAAAATCAAATACCACATGTTCTCATTTATACATGAGAGCTAAGCATTGAGTACACATAGACACAAAGAAGGAAACAATAAGCACTGGAGACTCCAAAAAGGTGGAGTGAGGGAGGGCAAAGGCTAAAAAGCTGCCTATTGGGTTCTGTGCTCACTATCTGAGTGACGGGATCATTCATACCCCAAACCTTAGCATCACACAATATACCTGTATAACAAACCTGCATATGTACCTCCTGAATTTAAAATAGTAGTTGAAATTATTACAAAAAAATCTTGGTTCATTCAATACAGGCTTAAGATGGCTGGTTGACCCTTGCTGGAATATTAGAAATCCAATAATACGTATATATATTTTACTATGACAAGGTAAGAGTGCCTTGTGCTGCTATACTTGAGTGAACACCAGGAATTCCAGCATGGTTCTTTACTAAAACAGTCCATGTCTAATGCTCCACACCATAGTTCTCATAGGGCAGCCCCTTCATCGTCAGCATCAGAACACCTGAGGAGCTTGTTCAAGTGCCATAGCCATGACCTACCTGAACACAATCTCAGAGATGGGATCCAGAAACCTTCCCCTTTGAAGACTTTCCCAGAGAATTTTATTCTCTTCTCTAGAGCATCCTAAGAAAATGAGTAAGAGGCCTGTATTAGTCCCTTCGCACACTTCTATAAAGATACTACCTGAGACTGGGTCATTTATAAACAAAGGAGGTTTAATTGACTCACAATTCTGTGTAGCAGGGGAGGCCTCAGGACATTTACAATCATGGCGGAAGGAGAAGCAGGCACCTTCTTCACAAGGCAGCAGGAGAGAGAAGAGTGAGCAAGAGCAGGGAAAACTGCCTTATAAAACTATCAGATCTCATGAGAGTTCCCGCACTATCACGAGAACAGCATGGGGGAAACCACCCCCATGATCTGATCACCTCTCACTGGATCCCTCCCTCGACATGTGGGGATTATGGGGATTGTAATTCACGATGAGATTTGGGAACACAGGCGAACTATATCAAGGCCTAAGGTATGACAGGAGAGACCCAGTAGGGGGCTTAGTACTTTTGTGGAGCTTGGAGTGGCCCCTTGGCTAACAAAGGATAATTTGCACCCTGACTTCTTCAAGTCAGGAAGCATAGTGCCACAGCCCTTCCTATGTGCTGGGCACTGTTTCAAGAGCTTTCCATTTAATACCTCATTTTATCCTCACAGCAACCGTACGAAGTAGGTGTTACAATGATCCCCATTTTATAGGTGGAAAAACCTAGATATAGTGTGTGTAAATAACTCCTCCAAGGTCATGTACTTAGTGAGTCCACTATGTTCCCATGGGCCTAGGACGAATCCAGTGCCTCAGACAAATACTGTATGAGCAGGTGGTTTTGGATCTATGAAATGTTTTTTTATTTTCCTCCCAAAAGATCAACTTGTTAGGGTTTTGTTTTTGTTTTTGTTTTTTGAGATGGAATCTCGCTCTGTTGCCCAGGCTGGAGTGTAGTGTCACAATCTCAGCTCACTGCAACCTCTGCCTCCTGGGTTCAAACGAATCTCTGGCCTCAGCCTCCTGAGTAGCTGGGATTACAGGTGCACACCACCACACCCGGCTAATTTTTGTGTTTTTAGTAGAGATGGGGTTTCACCATGTTGGTCAGTCTGGTCTTGAACTCCTGACCTCGTCGTGATCTGCTGGCCTCAGCCTCCCAAAGTGCTGGGATTACACGTGTGAGCCACCACGCCCAACCGACTTGTTAGGTTTAAGCAATTTATCAGTTACTTTTTTCTAGCAATCTCTTGTATTCTGTTTAGGTGGTAATCGTAGAAAAAGGATCTGTATGCCATTGAAATTTAATAAGTGTATATTTAATAGATTCATAGGAAAGGAACATAATCAGATGCTTCCAGTTAGCAAGAACTGTCCCCAGTCACCCACACGTGGCTTCCTTCAGCCAGAACTGGTTCTCCTAGGCAGGGAATCTTTCTCTAGGAGCAAAGTTGTTCTCATTGAAAAGTAGAGGTGACCAGTCTCTTCCCTGTTTTTTGGAGGTTACATTGCTTCTTGGTTTGGGATGTACATCCCTGGGCAAAATTTAGAGTAGATCTCTCAGCAAGATTTAAAGTGGAGAGGAGTTATTTAGTGTTCTTTTGGTCAAAAGGGGTCATGGGAGGACCGCTAGACTAGGGGTGCTCTGTAACCTAGCTCCAGCCACCTTCCCACGGACAAGGACTTTTACCCTGCCTTTATTCACAGTTCTTTTTTAACTTATGCCCTTCAATACCATCAGCAGAAATCTTCCCCATTTTCATTTCAAAGTATACCTCCACCCCAGTTGAGGCTTTAAATACTGTTCCTAAATTAAAAGCAGAAAATTGCAGAACCTTTAAACATAGAAATGTGTGAACCTAGAACACTGACATGCCAAATACAGTTTTAAGGTTTAAGTTTATTAAGAACATTGAAGCATATTTGAAATGTAGAAGAAAGACTGGTAATAGTATTCATCTTATATCTAAAATGTGGGGGTTTTTTTCTAGTAGTAAATACAGCAGATGAACAGTGAGTAGAGAAACTGCCATTTGCTGATCTTATGAAAGAGCCAAGAAGTTTGTGAGCGTCACCTCTCTCATTGTGTCATTTCTGGTGTTAATCATTCAGACAAGTTTAACACGGAGATCTCCTAGTCTGAAGTGTCATTTCTGGAGACGGTAATTTGAAGAATTTGAGAGGCATGGCAATAATATGAGCCAATTCAAAGATACACTACAGTTCATGTATCAAAGGAAAAATACTTTTTGATAGTTTTTTAGAGATACTGAGGAGTTTGAAAAGAGATGGAGGAGCCAGACTTTCCAGATCATGAATGCACATTTTTTCCGTTTAAAGAGTCTTTTTTTTTTTTTTTTTTTTTGAAGGCATTTTAGTCGGTTTTAGCCTAACACCATTCAGCTGTATATGTATTAACAAGTCAACCCTTCCAAAACGGCAGTGTGGTAACTGTAAAGTGAATCTTGGGAGAAATAAACCTTGTGCTATAGAACTGAAAGGATGAATATCAATATTAAGATGTGGGGACAAAATTAAGGTTTAGCTAAGAAGCACTATAAATGCATTTAGGTTTCAGAACTAGTAGCCCAACCTGCATGTAAAAATGAGTGCTTTTATAAACAATTAATGCTCTTTGCAACATATAAGCACACACAGAACTTATTCATGTATAGTTAGGAGTTCATTTTCTGAGACTTTGGCTGGAAATCTAGGTTTCATGGATGAAACACTTTGGGTAACATCTCCAATATTCCCCCTGAGAAAATGAAGTAACAAAATCCATTAGATACTTAAAGCTAATAGATATTCTTTAATGTGGCTCCAGGTCTCTTTGTCTTGGCATGTTGTGGTGTTTTGGCACAAAGGACCATCAGAAAAGCCATTTTTATCTTTGAAGATGATAGATTCTGCACACTTAATCCATTAATCTGAGCTGATGGGCTTTTGCCCAGAGTTAAAATATTTTCTCCTTACATAATGGTTTTCATATTAAATCATCGAATAACACTAATTTTTCTGGTGACTGCATTTAATTCCATTTTCTAGATGTAGAAAATTAAAGTGAGAAGGGAGGTAAACTTTTTCTTTTTTTTAACGAGGACTTCTATAGTGCTTGCTATATGTGCTCAAGCTCTCTTCTAAGTGTTTTATAAAATATGAACTCATGTGGTCCACATAACTACCCTATGACTCCGGTACTATTATCCTCGTTTAATAGGTGATAAAGATGAAACACAGAGAAGTCAAGCAGCTGGCCAGCTTGGCACGTGGATGCTAAGTGAGAGAGCAGGGGTGCAGCTCATGCTGTCTAGGTCTGGAGTCTGAGCTCTGACCATTACACTACACGGCCTCTAAGGCTCCCTCCAGACCACCCTCGTGGAGAATACCAAGAGCCAAGAATAGAAACGAGAATACTTAACATTTCCAGATCCCCTTTCTGAACCCCCGCCGACCCTGGCCTCCCCATAGACTATATTCAAATCTTCAAAGTGAAATTTCAGGCTGAACGTTTTAAACTTGGGGAAGATGGAGCCTTTGAGATCACAGAGGAGCAATCTTGGAAGATGGGACTATGCTGAATGACTTAGCATCAAGAATATTTAATGTGCTTAGTGAAAAAGATTAAAAGTGAATTGAAACATGATCATTGGGTGGTGTTCTGTTTATTCTGAACAGCTACTTTTAAGTTACAAGTCCCACTTCCTGCACCTCCACTGGCCCAGACTGATGAGGCCAGAAGAGCTGTGCATTTTACCAGAAAAAAGAAACATCAGGAAATGACTAAAGAGCCACCAGCCAGGGCAGTAGCTCCCTAACATAAGGAGCCAAGCAGCACTTTCACAGGTCTACCCAAGGCATTGGTACTCCTGCAGAAAGAAAGATGTCCTATCGTTGTTATTAATGGAATTATAACCTAGCCTGAGAGCTTTGAGATATGAAATAGCCCCATCTTAACCAGGGAGCTCTTCACTATTGGTTCAAAATAAAGAGGTGTGGGCTGGGCGCAATGGCTCATGCCTGTAGTCCCAGCACTTTGGGAGGCCGAGGCGGGTGGATCACTAGGTCAGGTGTTTGAGACCAGCCTGAACAACATGGTGAAACCCTGTTTCTACTAAAAATACAAAAAATAGCTGGGCGTGGTGGTGTGTGCCTGTAATCCCAGCTACTTAGGAGGCTGAGGCAGGAGAATTACTTGAACCCAGGAAGTGGAGGTTGCAGTGAACCAAGATCGTGCCACTGCACTCCAGCCTGGACGACAGAGCGAGACTCCGTTTCAAAAAAGAAAGAGAGAGAGAGAGAGAGAGAAGGAAGGAAGGAAGGAAGGAAGGAAGGAAGGAAGGAAGGAAGGAAGGAAGGAAGGAAAGAAAGAAAGAAAGCGAGCTGTGGCTTTCAATTTTTATTTTCTGGCAGTAGCTAGTTGAGGGGACTATGCATTGACAGAAAGGCAGTTGAAGGTAAGGACCCTGTGGATCCAGGACATCTGGGTGTCATTAGCCATCAAGAGGGGCCAGCCCACATAAGCGGTGGCAGAAAGGAAAAGAATCTCTGGCCAGAATATGGAAGTCATGGCTGGAGGCAACGTTGGCTTTATTTTTGGAAAAGAGTTGGCCGGGCGCGGTGGCTCATGCCGATAATCCCAACACTTTGGGAGGCCAAGGTGGGCGGATCACCTGAGGTTGAGAGTTTGAGACCAGCCTGGCCAACGTGATGAAACCCCATCTCTACTAAAAAAACAAAAATTAGCCAGGCATGGTGGCGGGCGCCTATAATCCCAGCTACTCGGGAAGCTGAGGCAGGAGAATCGCTTGAACCCGGGAGGAGGAGGTTGAAATGAGCCGAGATCACGCCACTGCACTCCAGCCTGAGTGACCGAGTAACACTGTCTCAGAAGAAAGAAAAGACTTTTCTTTTCTTTTCTTTTTCTCTTCTCTTCTCTTCTTTCTTTCTTTCTCTCTCTCTCTCTTTCTTTCTTCAAATTCTGAAATAATTTTAGACGCCTCTCATTCTTTATACCCCCAGGATAACTAATTCAGCTAGTCTATTACAAGAAGAAAAAAAATACTAAGTCCATCCATGAATATGGGGTGGGTTTCATTTTATTCATCTATTATTCATTATTCACTTCTCACCACTTAGAAAGCTTCCAAAGCTCTCTTATCTGCAGACCCATAAAATCCAGGCTTCTAATAACCCTTTTATCTTCAGTAGCCTTGACTTTCACCAGGCTTTAGTTGCAGTCTCTTCCTGTCATGCCAGAGTTTTAGAGTCAAACTCACTTTGGTCAGCGGGACTGGTAGAAGCAGTCTGGTCATCAACAAATAAGTGTTATGGGTTGTTGGGTGGTTTTCCTTTACTTCCTTTTCTGGCAAATATCACTTAGAATGATTTATCTTTACTCATTCAAGAGCTCTAACTGTCCCAAAGAGAGGATAACCACAAAAATTTCCTGTAAAAGTGACACAGCACTTTTCCTCTAAAAGTAACGCCTAGGAACTGTTTAGCAGTCATTCACTCAGGGCTATAGAGGAGTAGTTATAGGGATATCACACACACATCGATTAGAAATCACTCTACTGGGCCGGGTGCGGTGGCTCATGCCTGTAATCCCAGCACTTTGGAAGGCCAAGACAGGCGGATCACGAGGTCAGAAGGTCGAGACCATCCTGGCTAACACAGTGAAACCCCGTCTCTACTAAAAATACAAAAGAAAAATTAGCCGGGCGTGGTGGCGGGCGCCTGTAGTCCCAGCTACTCAGGAGGCTGAGGCAGGAGAATGGTGTGAACCCGTGAGGCAGAGGTTGCAGTGAGCCAAGATCACGCCCCTGCACTCCAGCCTGGAAGACAGAGCAAGACTCTGTCTCAAAAACAAACAAACAAACAAACAAAAAGCAAAGCAAAACAAAACAAAAATCCAAAAGAAATCACTCTACTGAAAGTATAAAGAAGACCTCAAGACAACTTACTTGAATTCCCTATTCTACAATTTGGACAGATTCCTTGATGTTACGTATTAAATCATAAGGAGAAAAAAAATCTGGTTTTGGTCTCTTTGTGGTCTAAAATCCTAGCAAAATGTACAGAGAAGTTTATCCGTTTTTAATAGGTTCTACTGCCATAGGCTTTCTATGTATACAATGCATTAAGTCTTGCCACGGTCTTTGCAGGTGGCTTTATTGACAGAGGTTACTTGGATAGTGCCATGCAGGGGTTAAAAACAAGACCTTCAGGGCCAGGGGACCTCGTGCTGAGTCTCACAGCTTGCAAAGGTGCAAGTTCCTGGACCCCTCTAAGCTACAGTGTCATTTGTAAATAAGGGTAATGGTGCTATCACACAGGGTCATTGCAGGCATTTAATCAGATAACATTTGTAGAGTTTCTGGCATAGTGCCTGGCATAAGAATAAGCATACAATAAATATTAGCAGCAGCATTAGATTCTCATAGGAGCATGAACCCTATTGTGAACTGTGCATACAAGGGATGTAGGTTGTGAACTCCTTACGAGAATCTAACTAATGCCTGATGATCTGAGGTGGAACCATTTCATCTCAAACCCCCCACTCCCTGCTCTGTGAAAAAACTGTCTTCTACAAAACCAGTCCCTGGTTATTTTAAAGATAACTCCTTCTTGCAACATTTGCACTGCTTAATATTCAAGTTTAAGTTGGATGGAGCTGGATTTTGAATTCTTTCAGGCTGTTTCTATTTTACAGGCAAAACCCACTGCCACATTGGGAAAGGCCAAAGGGTAAATTACTGTCTTATTTATTAACAGAAGGTAAGGTGAACCGGAAGTTCAGTAGCAGGTTGTAACACATGTCCAGAATGATGCCATCTAAAAAAACGTGTATAATACTTGTTTGGAAGGCCATATACCCAAATGTTAATATTAATTATCCCTGATTGCCCCTTATTTTCTATTTTACACTTTTTCTTAGATTTTCTGCAGGGAAGCTGTATTCCTTTCTTATTTAAAAAAACAACAAATGCTATATATTTATGTGCATGTGCGTGTGTGTGTGTGTGTGTGTGTGTGT
>NW_012102275.1:124396-145212 GCF_000951045.1 Mandrillus leucophaeus
GCACATATACACCATGGAATACTATGCAGCCATAAAAAAGGGTGAGTTCGTGTCCTTTGTAGGGACATGGATGCAGCTGGAAACCATCATTCTCAGCAAACTATCGCAAGAACAGAAAACCAAATACTGTTCTCACTCATAGGTGGGAATTGAACAATGAGATCACTTGGACACAGGGTGGGGAACATCACACACTGGATCCTATTGTGGGGAGGGGGGAGGGGGGAGAGATAGCATTAGGAGATATACCTGATGTAAATGACGAGTTAATGGGTGCAGCACACCAACATGCCACATGTATACATATGTAACAAACCTGCACGTTGTGCACATGTACCCTAGAACTTAAAGTACAAAAAAAAAAGAAAAAAAGAGTTAACAGAAATGGAACCTGATTTCCTTTGGGAATCTTATAATAATGAATACTTTAAAAATATAGAAAGTAATTCCTACTCACTAGAAGAAATGTTTTACGTATCAATTGGGTTTTCTCAAAGGGTAGAAAAGTAGTACAATGAAGTAAAATATATATATATATATGTATCTAAACATACCTTCACATAGAAAAGACACAGTAAAATATGGTATAAAACAGGGGCCCCTCACCCCCAGGCCACAGACCAGTAGCAGTCCAGGCTCCATAGCAGGAGCTGCATAAGCAGCTTTATCTGTATTTACAGCTGCTCCCCATCGCTTACATTACCATCTGAGCTCCACCTCCTGTCAGATCAGCGCTGGTGTTAGATTCTCACAGGAGCGCGAACCCTATTGTGAACTGCGTGTGTAGTTGTGCACTTCTCTTTCTTTTTTTTCTTTTCTTTTTTTGTTTTTTTGAGACTGAGTCTAGCTCTGTTGCCCAGGCTGGAGTGCAGTGGTGCGATGAGATATTGGCTAACTGCCACCTCCACCTCCCAGATTCAAGCGATTCTCCTGCCTCAGCCTCCCAAGTAGCTGGGATTACAGGTGCCTGCCACCACACCCAGCTAATTTTTGTATTGTTAGTAGAGATGGGGTTTCACTGTGTTGGCCAGGCTGGTCTCACACTCCTGACCTTGTGATCCACCCTCCTCAGCCTCCCACAGTGCTGGGATTACAAGCACTAGCCACTGCGCCTGGTTGGTTGTGCGCTTCTTATGAGAATCTAACTATTGCCTGATGATCCGAGGTAGAACAGTTTTATCCTGAAACTGCCTCCCTCCCTGGTCTGTGGGAAAATGGTCTTCCACAAAACCAGGCTCTGGTGCCAAAAAGGTTTAGGACTGCTGGTAAAAAATAAAAAAAAATATGCACTTGTATAAGGCACTTACCATGAACGGAGCTTGCAAGGCTGGAAGTTGCTTTGGGTGAGTAAGTGAGTGAGTGGTGAGTGAATGTGAAGGCCTAGGACGTTACTCTACATTACTGTAGACTTTATAAACACTCAACACCTAGGCCACCCTAAATTTATTTAAAAAATTTTTTCTTCTATAATAAATTAATCTTAGCTTACTGTTACTTTTTACTTTCTAAGCTTTTTAAAAAAACGTTTTGACTCTTTTGTAATAACACTTAGCTTAAAACACACACACATTGGACAGCTGTATGAAAATATTTTCTTTATATCCTATTCTGTAAACTTTTTCCTGTTATTAAAATTTTTCATTTCTTATTTTTACTTTCTAAACACTTTTGTTAAAAACTAAGCCACAAACACACACATTAGCCTAGGCCTGCACAGGGTAAGGCTCGTCAAAATCACTGTCTTCCACCTCCATGCCTTCAGGGGCGATAACACGCATGAAGCTGTCATCTCCAATAATAGCAATGCCTTCTTCTGGAATTCCTCCTGAAGGGCCTGTCTGAGGCTGTTTTACAGTTAACCCTTTTTTTTTTTTTTGAGATGTAGTCTTGCTCTGTCGCCCAGGCTGGAGTGCAATGGCGCAATCTCGGCTCACTGCAACCTCTGCCTCCTGGGTTCAAGCAATTCTTCCGCCTCAGCCTCCCAAGTAGCTGGGATTACAGGCACCCGCAACCACACCCAGCTAATTTTTTTGTATTTTTAGTAGAGATGGGGTTTCACCATGTTGACCAGATTGGTTTTCAACTCCTGGCCTCAAGTGATTCGCCCACCTCGGCCTCCCAAAGTGCTAGGATTACAGGCATGAGCCACCGTGCCCAGCTACAGTTAACTTTTGAAATATAAGTTGAAGGAGCACACTCTCAAATAACAATAAAAAATATAGTAAATACATAAACCCAGTAACATAGTCATTTATTATCAAGTATTATGTACTGTACATAATTTATGTGCTACACTTTATACATTTAGCAGCTCAGTAGGTGGTGTGTGTTTGTTTGTTTGTTTGTTTGTTTTGCAATGGCGTCCTGCTGCGTCACCAGACTGGAGTGCAATGGCGAGATCTTGGCTCACTGCGACCTCCACCTCCCGGGTTCCAGCGATTCTCCCACCTCAGCCTCCTGAGTAGCTGGGATTACAGGCATGCAACACCATGCTTGGCTAAGTTTTTGTATTTTTTAGTAGAGACAGGGTTTCACCCTGTTGGCCACGCTGGTCTTAAACTCCTGAACTCAAGTGATCCACCCGCCTCGGTCTCCCAAAGTGCTGGGATTACAGGCGTGAGCCACTGCGCCCGGCCTCAGTAGGTTTCTTTACACCAGTATCACCACAAACACATAAGCAATGTGTGGCACGACCACATTATGATGTCACTAGGTGACAGGAATTTTTCAGCTCCATTATAATCTTCTGGGCCACTGTCATATGCCTGGTTTGTCACTGACCGAATTATCGTTAGGTGGTGCACAACTGTACCTTCTTTTGTTGTTTTAAAATATGAGTGGCTTCTTCTTCCCACTCAAATAATCCTAGTGGACTGTCTTTGTTTTCCCCCTTGGCTGAGCTATTTCAGTGATGATTTCTCACTGACTCATTTACTTCCCTTTCCGTGATCTCAAAAGTTTTCTTTCTTCTACTCCCTCCATTTTAATTTAGGGAAACATATATAATTTTTCGATTGTTTAATTTAAAAACCTGAATTCTTAATCTCGCCTCATTTTATTTACATTTCAGTGGCATATGTGAAACAAAAACATTTTTCCCTTTAGGGCCTATTTATTAAATTTTTTAAAAACCTCAGAGAAAAAGATTTGGCCACATTTTTGTCTCTTTTTATGGCTACAAATATAACATCGGGAATATATATCAGAATTGATGTGCTTCTGAGTTGCATTTTTCACAGTTGGCCGCAGAGCTTTTTGCTCAGATATCTCGAGTTGCATTGGAACTGGGTTTTCTGTATAATTTTTTTCTCTACTTAACTGTAGAAGGAAACACATGTCCAAACTGAGGATAGCCCCACTTTAAGTTTCAACATGGTTTGGGTTTTGCAGCATCCAAGATTTTCCTAACTACACACCTCTTTTTTTTTCTTTTCTTTTCTTTTTTCGTCTTAAAACACGCTCTTTTGGCTGGTTCAATAAGCCGTTCCTGCCAACCAGTTGCTTTTATGGTAATCGACAGCGTAGCTGATTTTTGGAACCTTGGAATCTAAAGAGGCATTTTAGCTCAGACTTTGGAGAGGCTGAGCCAAGCTACTTGCAGAGTAAGAGACACAGCCGAGCCAAATGTGGGGCAGTCAGACCCTGAGTCTGTGCATGCTAATGAACTGCTCTCAAGAGTCTACATACCAGGAGCTAGCTCCAACTTGCGTTTTCCCTCTTTCAGCAACATGCACGATCCTTCCCTCTCCTGTCTGATTGTTTCTGGAGCTACTAGGTGCCACTTCTCAAGTGGAGCCGGTGAGACCACCTGTCAGCAGTGGACAGATGTGTCAGGACCCCCATGACCACCAGGGGTGGGGTACACAGACCCACTGCACCTCAAATACTGACCATGAGCTGAAAAGACACAAGACACAGCACACTTGAGCCAGAGAAGAGCTGATAAGTTTTTACTTCAAAGGGAAAGAGCATAAGAAAAAAAAAATTACAACATTAATACAGCCAGTTAGTATAATGAGAAGATTGTAAATGTTCTGAATTCCCCTCAAATGATATCAGTTCGCTAAAAACTGCGACATTTCTCCAGATTTCATCTTAGCACAACAAGTAGGAAAAAAAAAAAAATCTCCCCAGTCTCCCAGATCTTTCGAGTCCTTGCTTTCCTAAAAAAAAAAGCACAAATGTTTCAGAGTCAAAGGGCTCTGTTTGCTATCTTCCTTTTGCCGGTTTGGCTTTTCTGGGAACCAGCACACATTACTCCACAGGAGGTGGCTCTTGGACTACAAAATACCCAAGTGACACTGGGCAGCCCACCAGTAACAGCCTCAGGAAAAGCGTGCCCTTCTAACATCAATTCATTTTTTGAACTAAAAGCACTTTGGGCACAGAGACTGCCCACCCCCGGCACTTCCCAAGTGGTGGTAAGCAGCTTTTCCTGGTGGATTTCAGTCTTTGAGATTGAGTTTTGTTGTATGCAGTTTTCACACTGACTACTGATAGAGAAGTAACATGTGTCTATTCTCCATTACTTTTTTTTAAATAGAAATTCTTTTTTATTGTATTATTCTTTATGTTCTAGGGTACATGTGCACAACGTGCAGGTTTGTTACATAGGTATACATGTGCCATGTTGGTTTGCTACACTCATCAACTTGTCATTGACATTAGGCATTTCTCTTAATGCTTTCCCTCCCCCAGCTCCCCACCTCCCAAAAGGCCCCAGTGTGTGATGTAAAACAATTTTCTTCTATTACTGGAAAGGAACCCAATCTATACCTAGTGACATTGAATGTGCCCATCTGCCTGAAAAATAAAATACAGAATTCAGTGTATTGAATCCTGTATAGTACATTGTTGAGATTTGTAAAACCTAATTAAGAATACCTGCATGGGGATTTGAGTCTACGTTTTTGCACTTCAAAGGTATTTTCATAGGCACCAAAGTGTCAAACACATACACCCAAAGAGTAAGCAGAATTTTATAATTTCACAGTTGGCTGTAGTAAACATGTTTCTCAGTGGAACAAGTCCAAGGAGTCAGCCACAGGGAGTGCTAGCCACAGCCAGGCGCTCACGATGCTGCAAGACATGCAAGTCAACTCCTCATCCTAAATAGAGGCTGTCCGTGGACCTGAGCCATGAATTACATCTTCTCCTTCCACGTGCAGGCTCCATACATTGATGGCATTGATGCATTGACAGGTTCTGTAACCCATAACGTATTTGATAGGCACAGGCTTTCTTCTTGTGTGTGCAGTAACCACTCTGAGGTTGACAGTTCAGATAGGGAACCGGGTTCTGGTCTCCTTCGCCTATGTGAGATGGCTTCATCTGGGAGCCAGAGCGTCAGTTACATAGTCTTCTCTAAATTATGTTTTGTTATTTCCCTAACGTTATTTAAGCCTCATGGAACTTACTCTGCTTTTGCCAAGTCTTTCCATTGAATAAATATCTCCATAACCTATTGCTTCACTTTGGCAACAGAATTGTTGCAATTTGTGGGCAAAATGGAGCAAAGGCCTAACTCATTTTTTTTTTTTCCTCTGTGAAATGTGCAATTTGCTGGCTTTCCTTCTCCCAGACGAAAGCCTTGACTTGTTCTCTGTTCTGGTAGCACCTTGTCTCTGTCCTCACTGAGTGAAGATTTACAGATAGGAGAATAGAACTCGATAAAAAATGACTTCACAGATACCGTGGAGGCTTGTTATCCATACACAAAGTCAGTAATCATAAATAAATTAGGCCACGAAGTGCTCAGAATTGTGCCTGGCACGTAGTAAATGATCTGTAAATCAGTAGTATCAGAGTTCTGTAAATTACAAATGATCATTCTTTTCCTGCATTTACATGAGTTACTTTATAATTGCAAAACTATGGAAAGTAGCAGAGGTATAGCTAAGCATCCAGGCTGACCCTGTAAGAGCCAGAAGCTGGCAGAGCTGCAGAAGGTAACGATCTAACTGTTCACAGATCCAATTATTTCCCCCAAAGGATCCCTCAAACCTTATAAAATGCCGCCTGAGTAGTCAGTGAAAGGAGACCAAGGGAACTAACACTCGTCATTCCATTCTGGGCCAGACACACATGATCTCATGTGTTCTTCACAACCACCTTGCCATTTGTTCACTAAATGCTTTTGTTTTGTTTGTTCGCCTTGTTTATTTAAGTTCCTTAGGTGAAGGGTTGTGAAAAGAGCTCAGAGTGACCCATGATTGTCTCGTGGTCTACACCTTAAGGCTGAACTCAGGATATGTCAGCAGGCTTTCCCCATTCTTTTCCTTCAGACAGGGTATTGAAGCTTGGCTGCCTCATGGTCATGTCATTTGTTTTCTCTTGACCACCTCTTCCCTAGGAAATTTTGCCCTGCTTAGACTATATGACGATCGTGTTGACGTTATTCTTCTCAAACCTCTTCTAGTTCTGTGACTCTCTTAGAGCTCAGAATTGGAAATTAGGATGCATTTCCTAACTATCCTTAAGCGGTGTAGAGAAAAAGAAATTGTGAGAAATATTGGGTTGGCGGGGATGGGAGGTGGGGTAAAAGGAAGGGAGAGGACTAAGGGCAGGAAAAGACAGTTTTGTAAAGGCCATAGAACTAGCAGAGGGCCTTGCATCTTCCAAGTTTCCTGTGTGGAGCACAGTGCCACGTGCAGTAGCTCCCTGGTAATATTGATTATTGTTGTGGATGATGATGGTGATGAAGAGGGGCTCACCCACTGTCTGGTTTTGGAGTCTCAACCCTACTCCTTTGCTAGGACGCCATGCCAGTAGCCTATCTACCACCCCCCTACATCTTTCCCTTCAGTAGGGAAATTTTTGTGTTACTCATACCAGATTCTTTTAGCCTAAGGAGCTCGAGAACCCATTTTTGTGGGTTCTTTATATTTATGTGGTGTTGAGAGACATTCGTGTTCGGAGTGAAGCAGCAAATCTAAACCAAAGATGTGAGTGTAGAAGCAAAAGCTAGCATCCTAACTTTCCTTTCCTGCAGCAGCAGGAGGAGGCGTTCTTTTGGAAATTGAGGGCTGGTGCCTGCTTCTTCTAATAAATATGCCAGGAAATCCTGTATTGCTATCGCCATTGGGTCTGTTACTCATTTGCTAACTAGCAGAGGGAACTATTTGCCCATCCTTTGTCTGAAATAAATGTGTGATAACTGGCCAGGCACGGTGGCTCACACCTGTAATCCCAGCACTGTGGGAGGTCGAGGCAGGCAGATCAGGAGGTCAGGAGTTCAAGATCAGCCTGACTAACATGGTGAAACCCTGTTTCTACTAAAAATACAAAAATTAGCCAGGCATGGTGGCAGGTGCCTGTAATCCCAGCTACTCAGGAGCCTGAGGCAGGAGAATTGCTGGAACCCGGGAGGTGAAAGTTGCAGTGAGCCGAGATCACACCATTACACTCCAGCCTGGGCAACACAGCAAGCCGCCTTCTCAAAAAAAAAAGAGAAAAAAGAAAATTTGATAACCATGAAATTATAGAATCATTGAGCCAGAAGCACCCCCAAGTTTGTCTAGAACCCCCAGTTTTTTATTTTAATTTTCTTAGAGACAGGGTCTTGCTTTATTGCCCAGGCTGGAGTGCAGTGGCACAATCCCTGCTTACTGCAGCTTCAACCCCTGGGCTCAAGCCATCCTCCCACCTCAGCCCCCTGAGTAACTGGGAATACAGGTGAACACCCACCATACCCAGCTATTTTTATTTTTATTTTTAGTAGAGATGAGATCTCACGATGTAGCACAGGCTGGTCTCGAATTCCTAGGCTCAAGCAATCCCCCTGCCTTGGCCTCCCAAAGTACTGGGATTACAGATATGAGCCACTGTGCCCAGCCAAAACTCCCTGATTTGATAGTTAGAGAACTGAATCCCAGACATTGTGGGAGGTCATAATCTGCCCCCAAGTTACACTGCAGGTGGATAGTAGGGGAAGGCCAGAACCTGGCCCCAGGCACAGTCAGCACTTTTTTCCTTATGCTGCTTGTCTCCTGATCCAAAAGGCCCCAATTTCTCAGAGTAAATAACTTCAGATTATTGTATAGCTATGAGAGCTCCCTTTTATTCTTTACTACCCACTGTCATCTTATTTCTGCCCCTTTGCAATTTTTTTCATCTTAATACAAACTGCTTTATCTTTATTAAAAGCTAACTAATTTTCAACTATATTTCCTGAAGAACTTTTACTTCTGGTCATTAGTGATGAAACTCCTGAGATGAGAAAAGAAAGGAAAAAAATAAAAATAACTGAATTTTTGCTTTTCTTTACAGACACTCTGGAAAACGGATCCAATAAGGGTGACAGGTGAGCAAAATGTTCCCATTGGCCGTGCCTGCTTTTCAGCGATGACATTTTCAATGCAAACTGCAGTGAGTTTGATCGTTTACTTTCTGTTTTGCTTAACTCCAGTGCAGCTAACAGAAAGGGACCGAGCAAAGATGACACGTATTGGAAGGAGATCAACGCAGCTATGGCCTTAACAAATCTTGCACAGGGAAAGGACAAACTGCAGGGAACTACCAGCTGCATCATCCAGAAGTCGTCCCATATAGCAGAAGTAAAGACTGTCAAAGTGCCGCTGGTGCAGCAGTTTTAAGAGCTTGTTGCTTTTCAGATCCAATGGATGTTCTTTCCAGTGTTTTCGTCAACCCTCATCCTAAGAGCCGAAGCAGGGATGAAAATGACTCTCTCCCAAACCTCTTCTTATTTTTAATTATCCCAAATATATCATTTAGTTGCTTCTGTAAAAGACATATAAATTATAAAAAACTCATTTTAATCAAAAATATTAACTTATTTTATGTTACTCAAACTATGCATAAAATGTCTGCATTACCATTACAGTAAGTGCCTTGCTTCCCAAAAATAAGCTCCAACGTGGGCATAGTTGAACAGCTATGCCTCAAAATGCCAACGCCATATGCTTATTAGCCTGTGTGCATCATTCCAGATGGACCTAATCATTCCAGGACTGAAACCAGAATCGCTGAAAGCCCTTGAAATGCATTCAATAATTCACAAGTTAAAACTTGGATATCTGTTCAGCCCAAATGAAATCTTCCTTTTAAAAAAAGTCTACAGTATTGAAAATTGTTCAATGTGCTTTTCAGAGTGACAGTGAGACTTTTATGCATGTATCTTGCCTGCATATCTGATATGTTACAAACTTCCAAAATTCAAGGTGCAGCGATCCACATAACGTTGTACATTTAAGAAGTGATTCCTTCAAGTTAATTTAAAATTTCAATGAATACATGGTGATCAGGAAAACTTTTTTTCAAGCACTGTTGGAAAGTACCACAAAGCCCTTTAGAATTAATCTGGATTTTTTTCTCAAGTTCTGCTGAAGTTTAAAAAAAAAAAAAAAACAACTTTATTATATAAATAACTCAAAATTTTCCTGTGTAAAACTAAACCTGTAGTTTTAAAACATAATCCTGTTTGCATTAGAGCTCACTGTCTTTTTGTGATGGAAACTGTGTTCATATGGTATAACTAAAAATCTTTTATTTGATTCGTTTCAAATTACAATTGCTGATGGACAATTTGTATTGCAGCGAGAACAAGAGAATGAAAGAAATGTATCTCTGTGCGGCTATACATACACATACATAAAATTGATTTTTAAATTTAAAACATATGGAAAACAAAACATTGAACAGTTTGAATTTTGCCAAGTTGGACATTAATGTAAAAGTGAAGTGAAATCGTGCATTGAAAGAAAACATTTTGTTTCTAAATTAGACTACCATTGAGTGAGAACAATCAATATCAAGAAAGAAGACTATCTTTCTCAACTAAACAATAATATTCTAATCAGCTTGGGAAGACCTGAAACTTGAATAAACAGTGGAAATGCCAAATATAACAGAGGGTATGTGCTACAGAGAAGTAAAAACGGTTTGACTCTTTTATGATGGGATTTTTTTTTCTGGGTATGTAATCTATTTTTTTTTTAAACTGGAAAGCATTTTTGTCAGTGTGAATGAGGGTCAATAGTGTAGCCAAGTGGTGACATTTTTCCTTATTTTGCAAAATGCTTTTAAAACCAAAGGCTGCTCTAGTTGATGGACAGTATCAGTCTTGATATAAATTGTAGGACACTTTTTCATGTAACATAGCATTTGGGGACTGGATTTATTTAGTGTAATGAAGATAATTTGATATAAAAATATTTTGTGTATATATATATTTTTACTTTGTTTTCTAAATTGCTGTTTGCAGTAACAGTAAGCGCAAAGCAAAATATATAAGTTATGACTGTATGATCAGATGAAGTATGAGTTCTTTTGGTTTGCATCCTTAAATAGTTAGAGATCTCTGATACAAACTTTGGAATCTTTACAAAACAATTTTGCCAAAATGTGAGCATGTCAATGAAAACTAAAGACAAATACTTCACTCTTTTTCATACTATTATAAGTTATTCTGGTATTAAATATGTTAATAAAAGTGTTTTTGTTTTGACATATTTCAGTTAGAGGAATGAATGCTGGTTGTATTTTATTTGAATGAGTCATGATTCATGTTTGCCGTCTTTTTAAAAAAATCAGCAAATTTCTTCTCTGTTATAAATTATAGATGACAAGGCAATATAGGACAACTATTCACATGATTTTTTTTAATACCAAAGGTTGGAAGATTTTATAATTAACACGTCAAGAAGACTTTATAATAAGCACATCCTTGGCAATATCTCCAATTGCAATGACTTTTTAATTTATTTTTTCTTTTGCTGCTTTAACATTTTCTGGATATTAAAATCCCCCCAGCCCTTTAAAAGAATCTTGAACAATGCTGAGCCGGCAGCTGAAAATCTAACTCATAATTTATGTTGTAGAGAAATAGAATTACCTCTATTCTTTGTTTTGCCATATGTAATCATTTTAATAAAATTAATAACTGCCAGGAGTTCTTGACAGATTTAAAATAAAAGTTAATTTCTAGACCTCAATGATCGTATGGATTTTGTTTTCCTTTGAGAGCTGAGCAGGTAGATGAAGCAGTAGAACAGACGGGCCCATTATATGCAGCAATTCTCCTTAGACTGTTAAGGGATATGATATGGGAGTGCTGCATTTGTATTAGGTTTGAATTTCATCACCTTAGGCCACCAATCCAGCTTTTAAAGACTGAGGAAAAGGGAGTGTGATGCTGACTATTAAAATACGTACCTTTAAAATGAGCATTGTCACATAATACCTTCTTTCCCTCACTAATACAATTAGCATTATTTGTGGCGTGCTCTGCACTGGAGAGAAAACCTTGGCTTTGAAGCTAGACAGAACTACCTTTGAATCTCAGCTTTGTCCCTTACTACTTAGTCATTCTTACCTAGTTTCTTCATCTGCAAAGTGGGAGTAAGGAGCTATACCTTCTAGAGTTTGCAATAAGATTGAGATAAAATACAATACATAAAGTGCCTACCACAGTGTCTGTCCGATAATAGGTGCTTGGTAGCTGGAACATATTATTATGTAGTTACAATTCCTCTCTCCAGGCTTTATGCACAAGAAAGTAGAAATATTTAAAATAAATGCAACATAAGAAATGGGTAGTTTAACGAACAGCTGTGGAGAGGGAGAGATGCCTGAAAAGAAAAGCTGCTGTGCAATGGTGAAAGTTGGTATCAGAGTTAGAAAGGCCTTCAAGGAAGATTAGTTTAGCATCGTCACTTTGAATTTCCAGGCAAAAAGCATAAAGCGTTGCAAAGTTAAGGCAGAACAGACATTCCAGCAGAAAACACGATATATGCGGTCGCTTCCTTCTTTGGGATAACCAAGAATAATTGCTTTCCCTCTATTTGTCCTGCTTGATACTGTTCAAGATGGCTAAGAAAAACTCAAACTGCTGCCTGTGTTCTCTGTCTGCTCCAAGTAGCAATGTTTAACAAACAGTGGCAACAGCCATAGCCTGCTTTCAAACTTATCCAGCTCAGTGGTGTCACAGCATGTAAATAAACACAGAGAAGCAGAGCAAGCCCCCCAGGCCGTCCTGCCAGGGATGGCATAGGCAAGTCATACCTTGGAAGGCAGTGTGTTGTGGTGGTAAGAACCTGGGCCGGCATGCTCTGGCTTTGCTACTTCACTTCTTAGTACCTTTGGGGAATAAGCATAAGCCTTCTTTCTATACCCATTGTTTGCACCTATAAAATTAGATCTGTGAAATTTACCTACTCCAACGATCTGTTGTGGGGAGTCAATGAGGCAGTCGATATGAAAGCACTTTACAAACTACATGGCGCTGTACAAATGTTAGCGATTATGACCGTATTCCACACAGCTCTGAAAGGCCTCATGTCTCACACTTTTTGGCACTACAAACTGTGGCTTCCGTGAAGCATATAGGACCCCTCGACTCTGTCAAATATGTGTTAGGGTCACCAACATTGGGTCCTTGTGAGCACTAAGAATTTCTTGGTCCTGTTCTTTTTTTTTTTCTTGAGACAGAGCCTTACTCTGTCACCTAGGCTTGTGGAGTACAGTGGTGCGATCTCGGCTCACTGCAACCTCTGCCCCCTGGGTTCAAACAATTCTCCTGCCTCAGCCTCCCAAGTAGCTGGGACTACAGGTGTGGTTGTGTGCCACCACACCTGGCTAATTTTTTATTTTTAGTAGACACAGGGTTTCACCATGTTGGCCAGGCAGGTCTCGAACTCCTGACCTCAGGTGATCCACCCGCTTCGACCTCTCAAAGTGCTGGGATTACAGGCGAGAGCCACCACGCCCAGCCAGTCCTGTTCTTCTTTGTAACCATTATGATTAGAACTAGAAGATAGATTGCCACACTGCAGGAATAGAATCCTGAGTTCACTACTCCGAGCTTTGGGACCCATCTCAGAGATGGATTAAAACTTTGGTTTGGGAGAAGGGTGAATTGGCCACAATAAACTTTTCCTCTCAAGGCGAGGAAAAACAGATTTCTGAGTTTGGAAACAAAACAAAATGCTGAGGTGTTTTTACATTTTGCACAAATGACTCCATGGGAATTCACCCCATGTAAGATGGTCTCACTAGGTCTTCTACAACAAATTGTAACCCAAAGCCAGTTTCTAGAAATTTGACCTACACTGAGTCTAATCTGACAGATATTCTTGACTTTTAAACAAAATTTAAATTTTAAATTACAAGTGTTTTAAAAAAATATAGATGTAATTTATGCTAATTGCAGAAAAATGTAAACAGTATAGAAGGGTAAAGAGGAAAAGCACCTACATGAGGATCTATTATTTTTGGATCTATTATAATTTATTTAGCAGATAGCCCACTGATGAACTTTTGGGTTATTTTGAATTTTTAATTATTATAAACTAGCGCTACTCAAAGTGCTGTTTCACATTGGAATAAGGAGCTTGCACCAAAATGGATTTCTTTCTTCATCAAGAAAGTCTTTCTGTTAGAAAAAAAAAAATGTCAGCTGAATGTACAGTGCTCTTAGCAATGTAGTTGATTCACATTAAGTAGCACTGATAACAATGATGAAGGTCGGGCACAGTGGCTCACACCTGTAATCCCAGCACTTTGGGAAGCCGAGGCGGTGGATCATTTAAGGTCCAGGAGTTCAAGGCCAGCCTGGCCAACATAGTGAAACCCCATCTCTACTAAAAGTACAAAAAAATTAGCCAGGTGTGGTGGCGGGCGCCTGTAAGTCCCAGCTACTCGGGAGGCTGAGACAGGAGAATCGCTCAAACCCTGGAGGCGGAGGTTGCAGTGAGCTGAGATTACGCCGCTGCACTCCAGCCTGGGTGACAGAGTGAGACTCTGTCTCAAAAAAAAAAAAGAAAACAGACAAAACGAAAAACAAAAAAACAAAAAAAACACAAACAAAAAAACAATGACTCAATGAACATTCTTATGCCTATGTGTCTTCAGACACTTATACATCTATGGAATAGATAGCTAGAAGTGGAATTAATGGGTCAAAAGATAAGCACATTAAATTTTTTGATGAATGTTACCAAGTTAGTATTTTAAAATTCTACCAATTTACACTTCCAAAAATAGGGGTATGCCTGTTTTCCCTCAACCTGGTCAAAACATTGAGTAGTAGTAAACTTCAATAGTTGACAATGTGGTTGATAAAAATGATGTCTCAACATTGTTTTAACTTGTGCTTGTTTAAGATGAGTGGCGCTGCACTTAAGCTTATTGGTATTTCTTTTCAGTAAACTGCTTGTTCATGTTTTTCTTTTTCTTTCTTTTTTACCTTTACTTGTCCATTTGTAAGTAATTTGTATGAGTTCTTCGTATATTAAAGAAAATTTGGTACTTTGTCTGTAATATATGCTATAAGTGTTTTCCCACTTTGCTAGGATTTTTTTTAACTTCACTTACCGTATTTTGAAATTCGGAAGGTTGAGCCTCGTCTGTGTGTATATTTAGGGTACATAGGATGCTACTGCATCTATTTGGTCATCAGAGAAGCAGTGTCATGTGGTAGCTCAGAGCATACACTCTGGAACCAGACTGCTGAGGTTCAAGTCACTTCTCTTGTGCTTACTGGCTCTATTACCTTGCACAACACACTTAACCCGTCTATGTCTCAGTTTCCTCATCTGCAAAAGATGGTTGATAATAATATCTACTTCTTAGTGTTGTGAGGATTAAATTAATTATATATAAAGTACTTACAATGCTACCTGGCATATAGTTAGTGCCAAAATTGTAAGAAGATTCATCCATGTTTTCTACTATCAGTTTTATTATTTATTTTTGTATATTTAAATCTTGTATCCATTGGCGATTTATTTTGGCTAAGAAGTAAGCTAGGTATCTGGCTCTCTCCTTGATCCTCCCAGCAAAAGACAACCTAGCTGGCTGTCTCAAAACTGTTTACTGGATAATCCACTGATCTCAGTATTTGCTTCTGAGCCCTCCTCAGGCCCTTACCATAGTACTGAGTATAAATCCTTCAATATCATTCTTCCTCAGAATTTTCCTGGCTCTTTCTACATCTTAACTTTTAAGGATATACATGATACATTATATTATCAAATCCCTACTGCCCCCAAAATAATGTTGGCATTTGTGGAGTTCATGAATATATAGATGAGTTTATACTTTGCAACGTTGAGTTTTATTATTCAGTTTTCTTCTTTCATTTGATCTCAGTAGAGTTTTAGTTTTGTTTCCTATTTCTCATTAATCTCATTCATTGGTGTTTATTTTTGTCTTGCATCTGTCAGTGTAGTTTTTCCATTTTTGTTTAATCTTAATTATCATTTGTTTGCAGACAAACTATTGGTTTTTTAATATTACTTTTGTTAGCCAGACACTTAATTAGGATTCTTTTTTGAAAATTAATATTCCAAATATTTCACTTGAACTTTGAGGTATACCATCATGTTATTTCCAAATAATGAAAATTTACTGATCCTTTTCTAATATTTATACCCTATTCCTTTCCTTTCCTTGTGGTATTGACTGATATTTCCAGAACAATTTTTCATGACAGAGATGGTAAGCTCTCTTGTGTTTTTCCTCACTTTAATGGAATCACTTCTAGTGTTTAAATATTTATGCTGTAATGGATATTGATTTGAGAATTATTCTTTTTCATATTTTAAGACAATATTATTTCATTCTGGATTGACTAAAATATTATATTATAAATGGATGTTGAATATTTTCCTAAACATTTTTTATTAAATTATAAAGTAAAAAATTTGCAAGCCATAAATGTACAACTCAACAAATTTTAACCTAGAGAATATAATTGTGAAAGCAAAACCCAGATCAAGATTAGGACCATTATAAGTGTTCCAGAAGCTCCTACCCAGATGTAACTATTTTTCTGACTTCTGCCTAGTTGTGAAATTAAAGTAAATTGAATTATAGAGTTACATTCGTATTTCTATCTTTTTGATCAATATTATATTTGTGAGATTCATCCATCTTGTTGCATGAATTTATTCTTGTAGTATCCATTCCTCTTTATTGCTATATATAATTGCATCATTATGTGAATATAAAACAAATTATTTATACAACCTCCTGTTGATGGATATGTGAGTTTTCCATTTGGGGGGCTATGATGAATAACACTTCTATAAACATTCTCGTATGTTTCTTTGGGTAAATTCATGTATGCATTTCTGGTAGACTGGAGCTAGACTTTTTGAGTTACGTTCCGTTGTAGTGGATATTATCAAACAGTTTTCCATGCTGGTAACACCAGTTTACATCTCCAAAGCAAGATATGAGAGACCTAGTTGCTCTATAGACTTGCTAATTTTGATATTTTCAGATGTTAATGTTTTAGCTTTCATAATAGATTTGTAGAGGCATCTTATGATTTAACATTAAGAACAAACTGATATTGTTTAATATGAATAATTGATATTTAATTGGTGATTTTAATATGTCATATTTGGATATTGTGGCAGTGCCTGTTCAAGTTTTTTTTTTCTTTGAGACAGGGACTTACTATGTCACCCATGCTGGAGTGCAGTGGCACAGTCACAGCTCACTGCCTCAACCTCCCAAGCGCAGGTGATCCTCCCCCATCACCCTCCTAAATAGCTGGGACTACAATTTTTTTTTATTTTGTGTAGAGTCAGGTTTTTGCCATGTTACCCAGGCTGGTCTTGAACTTGTGGTCTCAAGCAATCCGCCTGTCTTGGCCTCTCAAAGTGATTGGATTGTAGGCATGAGCCACTGTGCCCAGCCTCAAGTTTTTTTCTAATTTATACATTATAATTGTACAGATTTATGGGATACAGCTTGATGTTTCGATGTATGTATGTTGTAGAATGATTTAATAAGGGTAGTTAGTGTATCCATCACTTCATGCATTTATCATTTCTTTGTGGTGAGAACATTCAAAAGCCTCTCTTCTAGCTATTTTGTAACATGCAATACCTTACTGTTAAGCATGTTACCCTCCTGTGCAATCAAATACCAGAACTTATTCCTCCTAATTGTCACTTTGTACCCAGTGACCAACCTCTGACCAGCCTCTTCTTTCCCCCTTCCCTCTCCAGTCTCTGGTAACTACTGTTCCACTCTCTGTTTCTATGATATCAACATTTTTTTAAATGGACTTCATATATGAATGAAATCATGTCTTTCTGTGCCTGTCTTATTTCACCTAATATAGTGTCTTCCAGGTTCATCTATGTTGCAGCAAATGACAGGATTTCATTCTTTTTTATGGCTGAATGTGTGTGTGTATATATATGTGTGTGTGTGTATATGTGTGTGTGTATGTGTATGTGTGTGTGTGTGTATATATATATAAAAAACATTTTCTTTGTCCATCCACTTATTGTTGGACACAGTTTGATTCCATATCTTGGCTATTATAATTAGTGTTCAATAAACATGGAAGTGCAGCTATCTTTTTGATATACTGATTTTATTTCCCTTGGATATATACTCAGTAGTGGGATTGCTGGATCACACAGTAGTTCTGTTTTTAATTTTCTGAGGAAGCTTCATCCTGTTCTCCATAATGGCTGTACTAGTTTATAATTTCACCAACAATGCATAAGTGTCTCTTGTCTCTACATCCTCACCAACACTTGTTTTCTTTTGTGTTTTTGATAATAGTCATTTTAACTGGAGTTAAGTGGTATCTCATTGTGGTTTTGATTTGCATTTCCTTGATAATTAGTGATGTTGGGCATTTTTCTACATCCCTATTGGCCATGTTTAGGTTTTCTTTTGAGAACTGTCTTTTAAAGTCTTTTGTCCCCTTTGAAATCAGATTATTTTACTTTATTTCTTTTTTTTTTTTTTTTTTTTTTTTTGCCGTTGAGTTGCTTGAGTTACTTATATATTCTGGATAATTATCATTTCCCCAGTGTGTGTTCTTTGATAAGTACTGACTATTTGGATTTACACCAGTGACTGTTCAAGATTTTTCCCCACTCTTGCATTGGGTTGTTTGTTCTTTACTTACTTATTTTTAAGTGTTCTTTAATACATTCTGGATATGAATCCTTTGTCGGGGGTGTGTGTGTGTGTGTGTGTGTGTGTGTGTGTGTGTGTGTGAGATAGCAAGCATATTCCAGAAAAATATCCTGCTGCAACTGAATCTCCTTAAATGCATTTGTTTGATTAATTATTTATGGTCAAGTTATAATAGTTCTCCTCCAATGGTTCCGCTTCAGTAGAAACTGCCTATCTGGGATATTGTGTTTTATTTCTCTCTTCGGCTGCTCAATCACCATTTTTCATTGCATGCACAAGACTTTCTTCAATTTGAAACCTAAGTCCATCTTAAGCAGTGGAAATCCTATGAGTTAAGGGATGGGGCAGATACTTTCAGCCCTTGTGATCAGGACATAGACCAGCTGACAAGCTGTACTTCATAGTTAAGGCACCAAGACATATCCCTTCTGCTCTCCAGGCTGCAGAACTGCAAATGGAAGAAGAACTTGGCCAATTGCTCAGCAACCCCACAGCACTTTGAGGGTCAAGACTTCACACGGTCTAGTGCTGCCTTCTTCTCAGAGGCCTCTGTATTTTCACAAGTAATGCTTTTTCTAAGAACTTACAACTTGATGCCCATTTTGGGGTTCTCCTCTACAGCAATCCAGGTTCTAGTCTTGACAGAGGGAAACTAAACAAATGATCTCTGTCCCTCCCTCCCTCTTCTCTTCTCCTCTCTCCTACATCTTTCCTTGCAGAGCCATGTCCTTGGTTCAACTCCACAGGCTCTGCCTAACAACTTCAAGAGCAGCTTCCCTGAGGTAGTTGAATTGGAGCTGGGTTTGAGAGGCAAGGCAGTCGAGGCACACAAAGGTGGCCATTTTCCCAATCTCAATTTCTTAAGCTACAAGCCTTGAATCCTCAATATGAAAGGTGACGTAACCAGAACTTTGATACTTCCTCTATTCTCACATGTCATTTTTAACACTTTCTTGTTAATTTTACATTGTCAGTATTTATGCTACTTAAATTGTTATCTGAAACTATAACTATTACAGTTACTGAAATAGGTTTGATGCTTGTTGGGAATACTTCCATAAGCTGCTTCCCCTTCTTGAGGTCTCTATTTTGATTTTTCTTTTGATTAGATGGATGTTATCATTAATTTTGTTTCTAAAGTTTATCATGTGGATGTTCTATTCCCTCACATTGAAGCTGTCTTCTTTTCCCTTATATACTCCTGATAACTTAACTAGGTATCGAAGTCTGAGCTTTTACTTTTGCTTTCAGAACTCTTGTCATCGCTCCACAACGAACTGAATATTGCTGTGGCAAATTCTGACGTCAGCCTGATACATTGTCTGCTGAGTTGTTTTGGCTTTGGTTTTGTTTTTGTCTTTGCTTTGCCGGAGGGCACATACAATTCCTTATTTAAACCTAAAGTTCACTCACTTACACAGGATATGTCGTGGATCTACAGACTGAAATCTGGAAAAAAATTATTATATCTAAATTTCAGGAAAAAAGTTGTTAGATCTAAATTATTTCCTAAGTTCCTTTTTTTCTGTTAGTTTTCTCAACATTGCCAATTTGCTGTATTCGTTTATTCAACTGTTACTTATTGCATACCTACATTTGCCAGGCACTTTGCTAAAAGTGTTGGGTGTTCAATAATGTGAACAAAAAGTGCAGTACAATTCTCTCTCGATCAATCTTCTGCCTCTCTCATACTTATTTTTAGCAGTATCACATTTTCATGGTATTATTTTCATGTCTCCTGATTTTGCTTTGGCTTTGTCTGTTTATTATCTTCCATTTCTTCCTTGTCCTTAGGAGGCTCACTGTTGTTATTTTCCCCTCCGTGCTTGTTCTCTCTTTCATCCCCTCTTCGAGCTTGCTTTTCAAAATCTATTTCCTCTTTAACTTTTTGGAGTACATAGAGTAATATCTGTCAGAAATTTTCTTCTTTCCTTAGCGAATTGCTCTTCATGCAGGTTCTTCATTTGCTTTTTCCTTGTTATGTTTGCTCTTCTCCTCCTTGAGAATAACATTCAAGTCTCACTTTTCACCCTTTATACTTACTAACACTCTTTGCTTAAAAATAGTTGTGGGGGTGGGAAGGGCACAGTGTCCATGGTAGGACTTAGAACAACACCATGCTCATATTTCTTAGCAAATCTCTGTCTCTGTGTGAGGATAGACCTCCCCTCTCCAGGCTGGGCAGATCTCCCAGGCAGGAATTAAAGAGGCTTACAGTGAAGTGTGGTAGTTCTCACAGATTATTTCTTTGTTCACGTGACTCAGTTCAGCAATTGCAAATCTGATTATTGTTTTTTCTGCTGTTTCAAGCCTGCCTCACTTCTAGTCAATTTTGAGGATAGAAAAAAATAGCCTTTCAGCCCCACTTTTCCTTCCAATTCTGTTATGAAATTAAACTCCCATTGGGATTTAGCCCTTTTCCTGTGGTCTACTCATGACTCAAGTCCTTGTCTTTCTAAGTCAGGGATTATTAGTTGAATATTTTAGGATTTTGTTTAACTTACTTTTAGAGCAATCTATACACTTCTTGAGATGTAGAAAGGCATGTGTCAACTCTTACAGTCTCCCTCAAGTTAGTCAAAATTTCACTGCATGGTACAGATACTCTTATGCTGTGGTTGGGTCTACACCAAGTTTCATCAAAGATGAAACTTTGCCCTCTGTTTCTCTTCTTGTTGTGCTTGTGGAAGGCTCTAGCAAAGGGCATAAGGTAAGTATAACTTTATGCTATCGTCTCCTACCAGAAGTCTTGGGGCAAATTATAGTCTTATTATTTTTCTTTATTCTGGTCTTAAAAATTCCAGTTCTGGGCTGGGCGCGGTGGCTCAAGCCTGTAATCCCAGCACTTTGGGAGGCCGAGGCGGGCGGATCACGAGGTCAGGAGATCGAGACCATCCTGGCTAACA
>NW_012102275.1:145392-159905 GCF_000951045.1 Mandrillus leucophaeus
TTTTTTTTTTTTTGACCTGACACTACCATGTTACCTTCAAATGATTTTTTTCTTCAAACAGCCTCAGTCATGACTTTCCTGGTATGTCACAATACCCCCCTGAGGTCAATAATGAAGGGAGTAGCTATGAAGTGATAACCTCTATTTCCTGTTCACTTTCTCACAGGCCTTCAGCTTAACTGTGTGCTATAAAATCTCTTCAACCAACAAGCTCAACCATTTATCACTATAGTCTTAACTACCTCTGCTTTTTGGATATCTTAATTCCCCAAAGGACTGTCAACTTAACCATAACTACCTAACAACTGCCAAGCCTCACTTTATGAGCTGCTGTTGAGAGTTTAGCTATTTAAGGCTGATTTTTAAAAAATTTTTATTGGCACTTCATGGCATTTGCTTGATTTACACTGCTGTAAATAACCACAATTAGGAAAATTTCTTTTCCTTTAAGGTATGGTAGGCAAGGATGAAAATGGATCCTGAGTCATCTTTCTCCATATAGTTGACTCCCTGCCAGCGCATTCTTCCAAGTTTGCCCAAGCTCAAAAGGTCAAATGTGGTCAGTTGTCGAGTGGGTAGAGACCTCCTTGGAAACCAAGAATGGACCTGTTAAGGTAGAAGCTTTTTTCTACCCCACCCTGAGCTGCTTAGGGATCTGCTCCTTCACCAACCCTTTGGTCTTAAAACAAATGCTTCAATTACATTCATAGCTTCATGCATCTTATCAGGTATTCTGAGTTTTTGCAAAGGTATCCAAAGTAGGGGAAATCCAGTGGTTTAAAAAAAGATATTGGCTGCGTGCGGTGGCTCATGCCTGTAAACCCAGCACTTTGGGAGGCAGAGGCAGGCGAATCACTTGAGGTCAGGCATTCAAGACCACCCTAGGCAACATTGCAAAACCCCATCTCTACTAAAAATACAAAAATTAGCTGGGCAGGGTGGCACACACCTGTAGTCCCAGCTTCTCCAGAGGCTGAGGCAGGAGGATTTCTTGAACCCGGGAGGTGGAGGTTGCAGTGAGCCGAGATCATGCCACTGCACTCCAGCCTGGGTGACAGAGCAAGACTCTGTCTCAAAAAAATAAAATAAAATAAAAGTCAAATATTACTGAGACATAAAAAAGAACGGAATTCAGATACATGTTACCACATGGATGAACCGTGAAGATATTGTGCTAAGTGACATAAGCCAAACAAAATGATAGACGTCTTATAATCCCACTTAGATGAAGTAACTAGCATAGGCAAATTCATAGAGACAGGAAGTAGATTCAAGTATACCAGGAGCTGGGGGAGGAGGAATGGGGAGTGATTGCTTCATGGTTGCTGAGTTTCTGTTTGGGATAATAAAAAGTTGTAGAAATAGATACTGCTGATGGTTGCACAACATTATGAATGCAATTAATGGCAGTAAATTGCACACTTAAAATTAGTTAAAATGGTTTACTTTAGTAAAGTAATGTATTACTTTGAAAAAAAAAATTGTCAAGAAGTAACTTTAGGACTTTTGATTCCTCCAGACTTACCTTCTGGGATACAGTGAGTAAATGCACGTCCTGGGGCTCTGCCGTGGGATCCCAGTCGTTCAGAATGCTGAGACCCTTGACTCCCTCAGTGGATCACAGTCCAACTCATTATCTTCTTCACCCTCTGAAGTTGCTCCATTCTGCTCTCCTCCTTCTCTCCCTCCCTGAACAGTCTCACCCCACGTTCCTCTGACTCGTTCCTCCATCGTTCTCAGATCCTCCTCCCCTGCCTCGCTTCTTCTTTTTTTTTCTTTTTTTTTTCCTTTGAGACAGTCTCACTCTGTCACCCCTGCTGGAGTGCGGTGGCGCCATCACAGCTCACTGCAGCCTCGACCTCCCAGGCTCAAGCGATCCTCTCACGTCAGCTTCCCAAGTAGCTAGGACTACATGCATGCACCACCATGCCAGGCTAATTTTTCCGTATTTTTTTGTAGAGATAGAGTCTTGTTGCGTTGCCCAGGCTGGTCTGGAACTCCTGGGATCAAGTGATCCTCCTGTCTTGGCTTCCCAAAGTGCCAGGATTACAGGCATGAGCCACTGTGTCCGGCCCCTGTCTCACTTCTGAGTCTGAATGTTGCCAAGCAGAGTATGACCATTCCTACTAACACCTGCTGAGATTTAACAAAGCACACTCACCACTTCTGTGCTGCCACAAAGTCCTTCAGGGCAGAGCCCACAGCTCCTCCCACTCTGCAGCCCTTCCTGAGCAACAAAACAGCACCTGGACTACGTGGTCAGCCACAGCCTGGGCCCCACTGCCTGTGCGGAAAACAGGCCAAATCTCTGGAACCAGCATACCAAACCACCAATTGGGCTGGTGACCACTTTGACCCCTGGCCCAGCCCTAAAGCCCTCAAACCAGGTGGAACAGTTTTCTTTAGCTTCACCAGCAGAAGTAGGCGGCAGGTATAGGAGGACCCTGGTAAAGGCAGGGACGGGCAGGAGCAGCTCATGGCACCAATCCGCAAAAATGGAGAAGCGTTAAGTAGTGTTTAAAGGAAAGATTAGGTCTGGCATGCCCATGCCTGTAATCCCAGCACTTTGGGAGGCCGAGGCGGGTGGATCACTTGAGATCAGGAGTTCGAGACCAGGCTGGCCAACATGGTGAAACCCATCTCTACCAAAAATACAAAAATTTGCTGGGCATGGTGGCAGGCGCCTGCAGTCCCAGCTACTCAGGAGGCTGAGGCAGGAGAATCGCTTGAACCTGGGAGGCAGAGCTTGCAGTGGGCCAAGATCACACCATTACACTCCAGTCTGGGTGACAGAAAGAGACTCTGTATCAAAAAATAAAAAATAAATAAATAAATGAAGGAAAGGTTAGTCCTTTCCCTAAATGCAGCAGAGGTAGGGCAAAGCAAATGCCCAGGTGAAGGCAAATGCCAGGGCAGGGGCAACAGCCAGAGTAGAAAAGACATTAGGCTGTGTTGTGGAGTTGAAGCAAAGCCACCCATTTGTATACTAAATGGCAGTCCAGGATAGAGGTGGGCAGAGTCCAAGACAACACCAAAAATTTGGGGGAATTCCACATTAATTCCGGAATTTGGTCATTAAGCAAACTGATTTTTAGTGAATTTGCCCTCATGAAATTGATTTTCAGCAACAGCATTTGTTACGCTAGTATAGCAAGAGAAAACTAGGATGCCAATATAGTTACTAAATACAAGTGATAATACCTAGTCATGACGAATCATTCCAGGCTCCAGTGCTGAGCTCCACGAACTCTGGAGAAGTGGAATATAATTGCATGCATCTGCTCAAATTCGCTAAGAATTATCAGAGGAGGCCGGGTGCAGTGGCTCATGCCTGTGAGTGGCTGGATCACCTGATGTCAGGAGTTGGAGACCAGCCTGGCCAACATGGTGAAACCCCATCTCTACTAAAAATACAAAAAATTAGCAGAGCATGGTGGTGAATGCCTATAATCCCAGCTACTTGGGAGGCTGAGGCAGGAGAATCACCTGAACCCGGGAGGCAGAGGTGGCAGTGAGCTGAAATCGCACCACTGCACTCCAGGCTGGGAGACAGAGAGAGACTCCTTCTCAAACAAACACCAAAAAGAATTATCAGAGGAACTTTCGCATGAGCAGGTGAAGGTGGAGAGAAACAAAGTGGCCAAGCTTAGGAGGCAGAGTGGGCTGAGCAGCCAGGGTCAGGCAGGAGCATAGAGGGGTGCTGCTTATTAGCCTAAGAAAAACATCATTAGGATGGAAATTTGCTACTGAAAACCAGGCCATCGTATATCATGCAATCCAAAGCCAAATACGTTGGGAGGTTTTTATTTATCCGCTGTCTGGAATTTTCCATACTTTTGCCATTGACCAATGGAGAAACAACCTCAGCTTTAAGCTGGCTCATTAAGGCCTTTCAGAAAAGAGCCAGTGGATTTAGCATCTCATCCCAGAGGGAAGGCTCTTGATCACATTAAAACAGAACGGAGCTGGCTGGCTGTTTCCTGCACTGCGCTGTTAGATGAAAGTGTTCAGCACTAAAGTCTCTGGAATTACACTTCACTTTCTTTTCTGCCATTATTATTCCCAGAAATAAGCTACACAGGCACATTACGTCTCCACCCGGCCCCCACGCCTGTTTTACTTTCTTACTCCCTTTTAAATCTTTTTTCCCGACCCTGTATCTTCCCTTTCCTCTCTCTCCCTTTTCCTCTTTATGTAGCTTCTTGATCATTTGTCTCCAAGTTGAAATCAGAGCTCTTGTACTAAAAACAAACAAAAAGCTCAGAAAAGCAAAACCAGGATCCCAGGTGTAAAAACGTTCTTAGGGCAACTCCTCTCTTCCGTATTTGGGTAACCTGCAGAATGAAAACAGCGTTGTGTCATGTTTCAATATGGTTTCACTGTTGAAGCTAAAAGGGTCAGATTGCATCTCCCAACGGTAGGCAAAGTCTCTCTGGAAAGACCGTGTGATTGATTCCTGGACCAACTTCTTTAGGAGAGAAGTTCAAAGCTCAAAAAGGAGATTGGAACCCAGAGCGGGGACCCAGGTAGGCATGAAGGAGGGCTGTGCTTTTCTCGGTCAGACATCACGGAATCTAATGTCTGGGGGATCACCCTTGAACAGCGGATGTGAAATACGGCACTTTCAAACTGACACCTAGAAAAGGAAGTTGAAAACAAGACTGGATTTGCTACCTGAGTCCACCTGGAGATGTGACCTTTGTACTGCAAGCTCTACCTTGCAAGGCAGACCACCTATATTTTTAATATTTTCAGAATGTATTCCCCTCTGGTTATCTCTATCTGTGATTAATTTTCTTCACCTAGCCAACAAAGTAATTTCTTTGCCAGGGTTTAGGTCTGAGTGTCTTAGGATGCATGTGTCCTTGAAGCCACCAGCATGACCCTACAGAGGAGAGACTGTGGTAAGAACAGACTTGGAGTTTCTCCCAAAAAGGAGAATCCCCCTGCCCCATTTTTTTTACTTTTTATTTCCATAGGTTATTGGGGAACAGGTCGTGTTTGGTGACATGATTAAGTTCTTCTGTGGTGATTTGTGCAGTGACTGGATGAGATTGGAGACTATTATTCTAAGTGAAATAACTCAGGAATGGAAAAGGAGAATCTCCTTCTAATGCTAACTTTAGTGTCTTGGTCTTACTTCGTGTTGGAAGTTGGTATTTCTTTGGCCTTTCCCTGCTCAATTCACTTAATGGTCTCCATCTTCCTTTCCAAAACATTTGCAGTCAGTTAATTTTTGCTCAAGAGAATTAACTCAGTTAAAAGAAATCATGTACTGTTGTAGCCAGTAAACCCACCCCTCTCTCTCTCTCTCTCTCTCTCTCTCTCTCTCTCTCTCTGTTTTTCTCTCTCTCTCTCTGTCTTTCTCTTTCTGTGTGACACACACACACACACACACACACACACACACAGAATCTGCAAGTGGGGTATGCTGCCACCAGGTGGCGTAGTACTTTAACTTTGCTGTTAAAAACCAGAAGTTCTAAAAGCATGGTCCCGATCACCTTTGTCAAAATGAACTGAGATAATTGTTTAAAACATGAACTCTCATTTCTTGTCCCAGACCTACTCAGTAAAATCTCTGAGGATAAGACTGAAGAAATGTTTGTTTGTTTGTTGAACAGTACTCAGGTGAATCTGAGTCACAACTGGTTTTCAGAATTTCTGATACAAACTATGATACATATTTATAATTTTTTTGCTTAAAATTCAACTGATTTTTCCTTAAAGTTCCCTTGGCTTCATAATAAATCTCCCATCTTTCATTTATCAAAATATAGAACTTTGTACTAAGTTTACGTAGATGACCTCCAAAATGATCTTCTTCCCTCAGAATATTTTTTTCCCTTTTCTCTTCATTCTGGAAAAACTTCTTAAGCTTGTCTTCCATATTACTAACATAGTTTTCTTTTCCTTTTTTTTGAAATGGAGTCTCACTCTGTCTCCCAGGCTGGAGTGTAGTGGTGCAATCTCAGCTCACTGCAACCTCTGCCTCCCAGGTTCAAGCGATTCTCCTGCCTCAAGTTCCTGAGTAGCTGGGATTACAGTTGCACACCACCATGCCCAGCTAATTTTTGTATTTTTTGTAGAGACTGGGTTTCACCATGTTGCCCAGGCTGGTTGTGAACTCCTGGCCTCAAGTGATCCTCTTGCTATGGCCTCCCAAAGTGCTGGGATTACAGGCGTGAGCCACTGCACCAGGCCCCATATTACTACCGTGGTTTTCTGAGATATTAATTCAAATCTTTTATTTCGTCTTGTATTTTGTAGTATTCCTTCCTTGTTCCATTTAATATATTTTTTTAAATCTCAGTTTGGTGACTTATTTCAATCGTATTTCGTAGACCACATGTTTTCTTAAATGTTAGTAAGAGCTCATAGCAGATGCTGTCTAATATTGACTTCTTTTTTATGCAACAAATCTTTTACAAAAGTGTGTTCCCATTGCCTTTTAAGTATTATATTTTCCTTCTTACATTACAGTTTATTCCTAGGACCTGTATGAATCAGAATACAGTCAGGAAAACAAAATGCACTAGATAGTTGAAACTGGGAAGCTACGTACAGAGAATTGGTCACAGAAGTGATGGAGGAGATGAGAGGTCAAACAAGGATGTTGAGGACTGGAGAGACAGAGGAGACCAGGAGCCAGGACACCGTGAAGAAGCTGGGACCCCCATGGGCTGGCCTCGGGGAGCTGAGACCACAGAGGGAGAGACAACACTTAGGGAACTGGAGCCATGAAGGAGACATGGCCACTGCCCAAGGAGCCTTCCGATAAAGACAGGGAATGTCCTGGCTTCTCCCTCCCTCCCACCCTCAGCGTCCAATGGGCCAGGGAGCGTGGGACACAGAGCGGGGAGAGAGCAGAGGAGGAGAAGCAGAGGGGATCCACCTCCATCATGCCGGCTTGCTGGACTCGCTTCCTCTCCACTCTTCTGTGAACAATCAGTGTTCTCTACTGGCCTAGTATTTGGGCTGAAAGTGAAACCAGCCCAATTTTCCAACAAGCTGAATGCCCATAGAACTGAAGCTTGAGAAACTTACATTTGCACAATGAGATGCACCTGCTGCTGCTTCTTGGCCACTCCTCTTCCTTACCCATCTGACACGGTTTGGCTGTGTCCCCACCCAAATCTCATCTTGAATTCCCACGTGCTATGGGAGGGACCCAGTAGGAGGTAATTGAATCATGGAGGCAGGTCTTTCCCATGCTGTTCTCATGACAGTGAATAAGTCTCACAAGATCTGATGGTTTCATAAGCAGGAGTTTCCTTGCACAAGCTCTGTCTCTTTGCCTACCGCCATCCATGTGAACGTGACTTGCTCCTCCTTGCCTTCCACCGTGATTGTGAGGCTTCCCCAGCCACGTGGAACTGAGTCCATTAAACCTCTTTTTCTGTATAAATGACCCAGTCTCGGGTATGTCTTTATCAGCAGCGTGAGAACAGACACCATCCCTAATGCCTGTTTTCCCACATGTGGTTATGATGAGATAGACCCCTCACTTGACCGCCTGCTGCCTGATGACCACCTCCTCTTCCTCACCCTTCTTGTTGTCCTTCCCAGCTATATAAACCCTTAACTTCCATCTGCAGGGAGGGAGGGGCTTGAGGTTTTGCTCTCATTTCTCTGGCTGTTGTCACCCGAGAAAGCCTTCTTCCATGGCAGTACTCATTGTCTCCACTATTGGCTTTCTGTGCAGCAAGCAATGGGACCTAGATTGAAGCCCTGGTGTTTGTAACAACAGAATGCCTCTCCGATGCCCCTCAGAAGGTGCCTGCCATTCCTAAGCAGGTGCAATGCATTAACTAGAGGAATGAGGTAGGAAGTTGGGGGTTCCCTGGCAGCACATCTCCTCTCTGCTTTAGGGGAATCTGCCCTTCCAGTGCCAGCTGCTCTCACTGATCCTCCTCCTGGGCCTGTGGCTGCATCATCATGGCCCCACTGCCTCTGCCTCTCCAGGGGCAGCTCCCCCCACATCCAGCCTCCCACCAGCCTCTCCACCCAGCCTCCCCCCAGTCAGCCTCTCTTTGTTTGGCCTCCTTTCTGATGTTGCTGCCTAAGAAACTTCCAAAAGCCCAGCACTGACCACTGCCTGGCAGGGCTCCTGGAGCCCCGCGCTTTACCCTGACCTATCCTCCTAAAAGATGGTGTGTTGAAAGAAGATCCTTACTCCTGCTGAGGAGGCCTCATCCTCCAGCACTGCTAGGGGGTTTCTTCATCTGCACCTGTGGTTCGAGCCTCCCTTACAATGGCTGAAAGTCCTCTAAGAGGGTGTCACCTCTCTGTCTCATCATCTGTCCTCACACTTGGACCCAGCAGACATTCATGGAGTTTGAGACCCTCTGTATTTCTTTCCTGCAAGGCCACCACAGCCAGGGACCCTGCAAGGCTCTAAGGACACAAATGAACAGGACAAAGCTCCTGTCCCAAGAAGCTCATGGCCCCACCAGGACAGCAGGCAAATAAAGAGGCACTCCCAGAACAGAGGCAGGGCCAGGGAGGGTGAGCAGAGCATGCAGGGTGTGCAGGGAGGAGGGGCACGTCTTCCCACCTAGGGGTGGCAGTGGTCCAAGGAGGCTTCCTGAGTGGGTATATCTAAGAGTGGGCCTGAGCTCAGAAGGTGACAGGAGTGAGTAGGGCTAATGTCAGACAAGGGAGGTGCAGGGAAGGGCCTGTAAGGTAGAAGGAAGAGCACGAGCAGAGGTCTGGAAGTGGAAGAAAGCCAGGTGCATGTACAGCCTGCATGGCAGGGAGTGGGTGGAGAGTTGAGAACAAGGTTGGGAGTGTTTTGAGAGATCTGGGAGCTGTGGCACCAGATTACAGAGGGCCTTGCATGCCAACTCAACCACACTCTAGGCTGAGGGAAGGGGCACCCGGCGAACACGTGTCACAGCATCCCTTTTGTCTTTTAGCAAGAAATTACCCTGGCTACAGTAAGTAAAAGGGAAGCCAGTCCAAATACTGGAAAACTGGCTATAGTCAAGGCTAGGGACAAAGACATCCCAGACTAGGTGATGGCAAAGGGGACAGAGAGAAGAGGATGAATGGCTTAGGAGAAATGACAGCACTTGGTGGCTGACTGGGTATGGGTGTCAGGGAGAGAAAGAGAGCCATACTGAGGCCTTTCTGACGGGTGACTGGAAGAATGAGAGGAGAACTGAAGTAGTGAACGTCGATTGCAAACCAGTAGGGTAAGGGTGGTTTCATTTTTGAACTTGATGAGTTTGAGACATCTGTGAAAAATCTGCTTGATCTACCTGGCTCTGGAGTGCAGCAGCTACCTACGAAATGTAAGGATGCTGGCTGAGCTAGATATACTGATGTTCAAACTAACGATCTTCCATTACTTTATAAACTCCACAGTGTACGATATAAGTGGCAAAGAATACTGAAAACATTCTGCAGTTGACCCTTGAACAACACAGGCTTGAACTGTGGAGGTCCACTGGCAGTTGAATTTTCTTCTGCCTCTGCCACCCCCTGAGCAAGCAAGACCAGCTCCTCCTCTCCCTCCTCCTACTCAGCCTACTTAACATGAAGACAATGAGGATGAAGACCTTTATGTCCCAACAAAAGCAAACTCCTTTTTTGTTGTCATTGCTCCAAATGCTACGACCTGAAGAATGGATGCAGATTGAGATATCAAAAATCTCAGAAAAATATATAATATATTTCTATATCTCTGTATTTTATTATTTAAATTTCACATTCCTTTTAAAGTGGTTATTCAGTCAGTAGCTGCTGAAGGAGGCTCCTCTGCTGGACCTGGGGGTGGGTCTGGGAAAATGCAATAATTTTTGATGAGATGGATGAAGGACAAGAAGTGAGTTCTGTCAATTATTGTAGATACAATTTTCTGATTAAATCTAGAAAAAAAAGACCTTTATGATGGTCCACTTCCACTTAGTGAATATTTTCTCTTCCTTATAATTTTCTTAAGAACATTTTCTTTTCTGCATCTTACTTTATTGTAAGAATACAATGTGTGATGCATGCAACCTATGGTTTTCTTTCTTTCTTTCTATATACGGTTTTCTTTCTTTCTCTTTCTTTCTTTCTTTCTTTTTCTTTTCTTTCTTTCTTTCTTTCTTTCTTTCTTTCCTTCCTTCCTTCCTTCCTTCCTTCCTTCCTTCCTTCCTTCCTTCTTTCTCTTCTTCTTTCTTCTTTCTTTTTTTTGACACAGAGTTTCACTCTGTCACCCAGGCTGGAGTGCAGTGGGACGATCTTGGCTCACTGCAACCTCTGCCTCTCGGGTTCAAGAGATTCTCTTGCCTCAGCCTCCTAAGTAGCTGGGAATACAGGCATGTGCCACAATGCCTGGCTAATTTTTTGTATTTGTAGTAAAGACAGGGTTTCCCATGTTGGCCAGGCTGGTCTCAAACTCCTGACCTATAGTGATCTGCCCGCCTCAGCCTCAAAAGTGCAGGGATTACAGGCATGAGCCACAGCATGTAGCCAGCCTACAAAACATGTGTTAATCAACTTTATGTTATTGGTAAGGCTACTAGTCAATAGTATACTATTAGTTAAACTGGGGGGCAGTCAAAAGTTGTATGCAGGTGCTTTGGTGCCCCAATCCCCACATTGTTCAAAGATCAACTATATTTGAAAATGCTCCACAATGTTTCCAAGATCGTGACAGAGACACAGGTTAGTTTTAAAGGAAAGGTCTTTGAGTAGAGTATCTTGTAGGAACACGGGTCAGCAGGTCACCTGGAACCAGAAGACAGATTTAAAACACATCGTGAGGGTAGCAGACTTGCCAGCCTGCACACAAACCCTTCGTGGACCTGGCTGGTGTCTCAGGAAGCTGTGCCTCACAATTACTGAGCAGGACAAACAAGACAGTCTCCCCGAACAAATGTGGCCAAGTCAGGAGCTGTGACATTTGGTCTCTATCAAAAAAGTCTCCAGAGAGCCCAAAACTCATTTTGAGCTGTTTCATAGAGAACCCGTTCAAGGAACATGACTGGCCTCATACAGCACCTTTAAAATAACAGCTTTAAAAGTTACAGCTTAGCTGTAAACACTAAGGAAAACAGTGCTCACAAATATTTTTTAACCAATTTCCAACAGAGCATGGCCTTATGTAGGTACCCGAGCTGAAACACTGCTCTCCTTCTGTGAGGAGCTATGGGGCCTCCTGCAGACATGAGCGTGTGCTCAGGGCATGGTTCTTTGCAGATTTTTTCACGAGCAAAACAGAGCAGGAATTCTCCACATCACCGTTCATGTGAAATATTCTTTGACTCTGTGTATCAGTCTGTTCTCACCTTGATATAAAGAAATACCTAAGACTGGGCAATTTATAAAGAGGTTTAATTGGCCCATGGTTCTGCAGGCTGGACAGGAGGCATGATGCTGACATCTGCTCAGCTTCTGGGGAGGCCTCAGGAAACTTACAGTCATGGCAGAAGGTTAATGGGAAGCTGGCACGTCTTACATGGCTGGAGCAGGAGGAAGAGAGCAAGGGAAGAGGTGCCACAAACCTTTGAACAACCAAATCTCGAGAGCACTCTTTCATTATCACAAGAGCAGCACTGAGAGGGAAATCCACCCCCATGATCCAATCACCTCACATCAGGCCCCATCTCCAACACTGGGAATTACAATTTGACATGAGATTTGAGCAGGGATACAGACCCAAGCCACATCACTCTGTTTCATGAAAACATACTAGAATGAAAGTCATAGTAAGGTGAATATGGACTGACCACTGAAATACCATTCTTTCTTTTAAAAAGTAATTATTGAGAATTTACTAGATCCCAGGTACTATTATAGATACTGTAGAAAAGAAGCTAAACGATAAGATTTTTATTCTCCTGATGCTTACTTTCTAATGCACAGAAAAAGAGAGTAAACAAAGAAACAAATGAAGAAAACCATTCCAAACAGTGCTGAGTGGTATAAAGTACTATAAACGGAGCTGGGCACAGCAGCTCATGTCTGTAATCCCAGCACTTTGCAAGGTCAACACAGAAGAATCACTTGAGCCCAGGAGTTCAAGACCAGACTGGGCAACAGAATGAGACCCCATTTCTATTTTTTAAAAAAATCAAAAATTCAGCTGGGTGTGGTGGCACGCACCCGTAGTCCCAGCTACTACAGAGGCTGAGGTAGGAGGACCTCTGGAGCTTGGGAGATCGAGGCTACAGTGAGCTATGCTCACACCACTCTACTCCAGCCTGGGTGGTTTTCTGAGACTGTCTCAGAAAACAAACTACAAACAAGGGGCAGAGGGCATATGGAAGAATGTAATATGAGCTGGAGTAGGGTGTGCAATTAGAATAGTCAGGAATATTTAGTTCAAATATTTCACTGAGGAAATGTTTGAATTAAACCTAAATGGTGCTGGACACAGTGGCTCATGCCTATAATCCAAGGGCTTTGGAAGGCTGAGGCAGGAGGATTGCTTGAGGAGTTCAAGACCAGCCTGGGCAACATAGGAAGACTCCCATCTCTTAAAAAATAATAATAATAATAAAGATTAGCCAGGCATGGTAGAGTGTGCCTGTAGTCCCGACAACTCAGGAGGCTGAGGTGGGAGGATGGCTTGAGCCCAAGAGTTTGAGGCTGCAGTAAGCCGTGATCACACCACTGTAATCCAGCCTGGGTGACAGAGGGAGAACCTGTCTCAAAACAAAACGAAGAAAAAAACCCACCCAAATGACACACAGGAGCCATGGGAAGAGCGGGGTTTGAGTATCACAGGCACGAAGACCTGGAAGTGCTCAAGCTCAGTGTGTGTGTATTCTAGAAAAAAAAGAAAATCCGGTTAGGAGGAGCTCAGTGAGCGAGAGGAGAGTGGTAAGACAGGAAGTCACAGAGGCGGGCAAGACCAGATCCTGTAGATCTTTATAGCCACAGTGGTGAAAATTAGATACAGAACTAGGAGACTATTTGGTGATGACAATTGGACCAGCCAGAGCCCCACAGGAAATGAGAGGCCCCTTAAATGAGCTTCTGAAAAGAATGCAATGAAGGGTTTATTTTAAAAGCAAGGTTAAGGGAATTAACAGGGGTTGCTGAGGATTCAGAACCTGGGAAGGATAAGAACACCTTTAAAAAGGGTCGGGCATGGTGCCTCACGCCTGTAATACCAGCACTTTGGGAGGCTGAGGTGGGCCGATCACTTGAGGTCGGGAGTTCAAGACCAGCCTGACCAACATTTTGAAATCCTGTCTCTATAGAAATACAAAAATTAGCTGGATAGTCCCAGCTACTCGGAAGGCTGAGGCACGAGGATCACTTGAACCCAGATGACTGACGTTGCAGTGAGCCAAGATGGTGCCACTGCACTCCAGCCTGGGCGAAAGAGCAAGACCTGGTCTCAAAAAAAAAAAAAAGGCTGAAGGTTGGTGGTGCAGAGGTAGTATAGTGGGAGCTAAACCATAGAGGAAGGATCACTCAACAGAAGATGATGTCATATAAGAATGCAGCCATGGCTGCAGGGGGTTGCAAAACAGTGAGGGAGGTGGTGATGGGGAGAGAATATCCCACCTCTTTCTGTTCCCACCCTCCCATCTCCTGCTAGTGCCTTCCATTGGCTGAACCCAACCAAAGCCAGAGCAAAAGGGTGGCCAGATTATGGAGTCCCCATGGTCATTATCCCAGGGCCAGGATTTGGCAGAAAGTGGGGATTTGGGGTTGGGGAAAAAGGGAAAATGACCTGGTCTGATGTTAGCTATTTATAACAGCTTTTGAAAAACAGATTTAGAGGATACAACTGCAGTTTTATTGCATGGATATATTGCAGACTGGTGAAGTCTGAGCTTTAGTGCATTCATTACCCAAATAGTGTACATCATCCCCATTAAGTAATTTCTCATCCTCATCCTGCCTCCCATCTTCCCACCCTTCCTAGTCTCCAATGTCTATTATTTCTCAATGTATGCCCGTGTGTACATATTATTTAGCTCCCCGTTATCAGTGAGAACATGCAGTTTGACTTTCTGTTTCTGAGTTATTTCACTTAAGATAATGGCTTCAAGTTCTTGTTTTGTTTTGTTTTGTTTGTTGTTTGTTTTTTTGTTTTGTTTTGTTTTTGAGACAGAGACTCACTCTGTCGCCAGGCTGGAGTTCAGTGGCACAATCTCGGCTCACTACAACCTCCGCCTCCTGTATTCAAGCGATTCTCCTGCCTCAGCCTCCCAAGTAGCTGGGACTACAGGCTCCTGTCACCACATCTGGCTAATTTTTGTAATTTTAGTAGAGAGGAGGTTTCATCATGTTGGCTAGAATGGTCTCGATCTCTTGACCTCGTGATCTGCTTGCCTCGGCCTCCCACAGTGCTAGGATTACAGACATGAGCCACTGCGCCCGGCCAATGGCTTCAAGTTCTATCCATGTTGCTGCAAAAGACATGATTCTATTCTTTTTATGGCCAAGTAGTATTCCATGGTCTGTGTGGAATTTTTTATTATTCAGTCATCCATTGATGGACACTTAGATTGATTCCATAGCTTTGCAATTGTGAATAGTGCCACAACAAACATACAAGCACA
>NW_012102276.1:0-431 GCF_000951045.1 Mandrillus leucophaeus
AGCACCTTTCCCATAATTTACTATTATATACCCATTCTCCACATAGTAGCCAGAATGATCTTTAAGAAGCACAGATTCCTTTCCAAGTGTTTCTACGGCACTACATGGGCTGACCCTGCCCATCTCTTTGACTTCGCTGTGTGACACTCTCCCCCAAGCTCTTTGAGCTCCAGCCACACTGGCCTTTAGTTCATGCACCAAGCACTTCAGGTTCAGGGAACTTATAAGGATAGGTGAGGCTGCATACACACCTGAAACCACAAATCAATCATTTTTATTTCATTTATTTATTTATTTATTTATTTTGAGACAGTCTTGCTCCGTTGTCCAGGTTGGAGTACAGTGGTGCGATCTCGGCTCACTGCAACCTCTGCCTCCCAGGTTCAAGCAATTCTCCTGCCTCAGCTTCCCGAGTAGCTGGGACTACAGGC
>NW_012102276.1:1377-2083 GCF_000951045.1 Mandrillus leucophaeus
ATATTCATCTACATTGTTGAGTGTATTAGTAGCTCATTCCTTTTTATTGTTGAGTAGTATTCCATTATGTGGATGTACCACAGTTTGTTTATCCATTTATTTTTTGACAAATATTCGGGTAGTTTTCAGTTTGGTGCAATTCTGAATAATGCCACCATTATTATGTACAGATTTTTCTGTGAATGTGAGTTTTCATTTCTGTATAAGAAATACCTACAAATGATATTTCTGAGTCAAATGGTAAATATATTTTTAATTTTGTAAGAAAATATCAGCCTTTTCTAGAGTGCCCATCCTGCACCATTTCGCATTCCAACCAGTCACATATGAGAGTTCCAGTTGCTCCACATCTTTCAGCACTTGGTATTATCAGACTTTCTTATATTAATCATTTTAATTGGTATATAATGGTATCTCATTGTGGTTTTCAATTTGCATTTCTCTAATGACTAATGATGTTGAACAACTGTTCGTATGTTTATTTCCCACGTATATATTTTCTTTGATGAAGTGCATATTCAAATCTTTTATTCGTTTTTTAAAAATATATTGTTTTCTTATTGTTGAGTTTTGAGAGTTCTTTATATACTCTGGGCACAAATTCTTTTTCAGATATGTGATTTGCAAATATTTGACTTATCTTTTCATTTTCTTAGTGTCTTTCACAGAGCAAAAGTTTTTAATTAAATGAATTCTAGTTTATTTA
>NW_012102276.1:6308-6780 GCF_000951045.1 Mandrillus leucophaeus
TTATATTATTTATAAGTTTATAATTTATAGAATATAATTTTTATGAATTGTAAATTTATTTAAGGCAGTTTTTTAAAACCTTGTCTGACCCTTAGAGATGCATACTTAACATATATAGGGATGAAATGAATGATGGCTGGGATTTGTTTTAAAACACCTTAGCAAAAAAAAAAGAAAGCGAGAAAGATAGGAAAAGGGACAACAAAAGTAAATGTAGAAAAAATTGATAATTGTTGAATCTAGGGAACATACTAGAGTTCACAATATTCTCCATTTTTATGTCCTTGAAAATTTTTCATAATAAAAATTAAAAATAGCTCTGCACTCCTACCTACTGTCATTCTCTAGCCCTTTACATGGTTTTATGTTTTCCAAACGATTGTCTGAAATTATCTCATTTACTTGTATATTGCCTGCCTCCCCCCAGAAGAATATAAGCGCAATAAACACAGGATGTACCTGAGTCTTATTC
>NW_012102276.1:8965-9845 GCF_000951045.1 Mandrillus leucophaeus
CACCTGGCTAATTTTTGTAGTTTTAATGGAGATGGGGTTTCACCACCTTGGCCAGGTTGGTCTTGAACTCCTGGCCTCATGATCCACCTGCCTCAACCTCTCAAAATGCTTGGATTACAGGCGTGAGTCGCCATGCCTGGCCTAGTTTATCTTTTTTTAAATCTTGTTTTGTGAGTCAAAATCACAGTAGATTTTCTCTTATTTTTTTACACTTATAAAAATAACACTTTTATAGCTTTAAAATTTTACATTTAGTTCTATGGTTCATTTACAGTTAAATTTTGTATATTATGTGACATATAGGTTGAGATTCAAAATTTGCATATGAATATACAATTGTTCCAGCACTATCTGTTGAAGTGTATTCATATCTTTGTCAAAACTTTGAACACTTAATTCACTAAAGAAGATAGATGACAAATAAGCACATTAAAAAATCTTTAACATTCAGAAAAGACCATCAATATTTGAAAAATGAAAATTAAAACCATGAGTTACCACCACACATCTTTTAGACTGGCTAAAAAGATTAACCATACTAAATGTTGGTAAGGGTGTAATGAAGCTGGAACAATCATACACTTCTGATGAGAATGTAAGATGATACAACCACTTTGGAAAACAGTTCGCCAGTTTCTTTAAAAGTTAAACACATAGGCCAGGCACAGTGGCTCACGCCTGTAATCCCAGCACTTTGGGAGGCTGAGGCGGGTGGATCACGAGGTCAGGAGATGGAGACCATCCTGGTTAATGTGGTAAAACCCCGTCTCTACTAAAAATACAAAAAAAATAGCTGGGCATGGTGGTGGGCGCCTGTAGTCCCAGCTACTCGGGAGGCTGAGGCAGGAGAATGGCATGAACCTGGGAGGCAGAGCTTGCA
>NW_012102276.1:10070-10895 GCF_000951045.1 Mandrillus leucophaeus
AAAAAAAAAAAAAAAAATGTTAAACACATAGTTACCATATGATCCAGCCATTCCAACTCCTAGATATTTATCTAAGAGAAATGAAAGCATATGTCCATACAAGACTTGTACATGAATGTTATATCAGGTTTATTTGTGATAGCCAAAACAGTATACCCCTGAATGCCCATCAACAAGTGAATAGATAAGCAAAATATGGTACATGGATATGATGGAATACCTCAGAACAATAAAAAAGAATGGACTATTGATACATGCTACAACATGGATGATTCTCAAAAGAATCATCAGAAAGCTAGACGAAAAAGTACATTTTATATGATTTCATTAATATAAAGTTTCAAGGAATATAAACAAATATAAATGATATAAAGCAGATGAGTGATTGTCAGGAGATGAGGTGGAGAAGTAGAGAAGGGAGGAAAGAAGGGATTACTAAAGGACACAAAGAAACTTTTGGGGATAATGTATATGTTTATTATTTTGAATGGCCTGATGGTTTTACATATGTATACATATATCAAAATGTATCAGTCTTTATACTCTAAATATGTGCAGTTTCTTATAAGTCAATTATACCTCAATGAAACTCCTTAAAATTACCATATTTTATGAATCTATTTCTAGAATCTCTATTGTGTTTTATTGATCTCTGTATCTATCCTTTAGTCAATACTATACCGTTATGATCACTGTAGTTTTATTTTATAGTATGTCTTTTTTTTTTTTTGAGAGGGAGTCTCGCTCTGCCACCCAGGCTGGAGTGCAGTGGCGCGATCTCGGCTCACTGCAAGCTCCGCCTCCCGGGTTTACGCCATTCTCCTG
>NW_012102276.1:16145-17527 GCF_000951045.1 Mandrillus leucophaeus
CTCTGTCCCCCAGGCTGGAGTGCAGTGGCACAATCTTGGCTCACTGCAACCTCCACCTCCCGGGTTCAAGCGATTCTCCTGCCTCAACCTCCTGAGTAGCTGGGATTACAGGCACCTGCCACCATGCCTGGCTAATTTTTGTATTTTCAGTAGAGAAGAGGTTTCACCATGTTGGCCAGGCTGATCTCGAACTCCTGACCTCAGGTGATCCACCCTCCTCGGCCTCCCAAAGTGCTGGGATTACAGGCGTAAGCCACTGCACCCAGCCTTGTTTATTTTCTTTTATTTATTGTGGGTTTGTAGACTTACGGTGTTAGAAGAATAACTTTTGTATAAAGAAAAAATGTACTCATATTTATAACAGTTGCTATATGTTTTTCACTGAAGTCTGAAGTCATGCCCGACTTAACACACGACAGACTCAACTATATTTTTCTCTTTTTCTGGGAGGAGGGACCGAGTCTCATTCTTGTTGCCAGGCTGGAGTGCAGCGGTGCAATCTCAGCTCAATGCAACCTCCGCCTGCCGGGTTCAAGCGATTCTCCTGCCTCAGCCTCCTGAGTAGCTGGGATTACAGATGCCCGCCACCACGCCCGGCTAAGTTTTGTATTTTTAGTAGAGACAGGGTTTCACTATGTTGGCCAGGCTGGTCTCGAACTCCTGACCTCAGGTGATCCGCACCTGCCTCAATCACATTTCTATAACTGAAATCATCTGGACCGGGCACGCTGGCTCATGCCTGTAATCCCAGCACTTTGGGAGGCCGAGGCAGGTGGATCACATGGTCAAGAGATCGAGACCATCCTGGCTAACACAGTGAAATCCCGTCTCTACTAAAACAGACAAAAAAATTAGCCGGGTGTGGTGGCGGGCACCTGTAGTCCCAGCTACTTGGGAGGCTGAGGCAGGAGAATGGCGTGAACCCAGAAGGGGGAGCTTGCAGTGAGCCGAGATCGCGCTACTGCACTCCAGCCTGGGCAACCCAGTGAGACTCCATCTCAAAAAAAAAAAAAATCATCTGAGCACTTGTTGATTGAGTTGGCCCATCAAAGTGTATTCCAGGGGCTTCAGGATGGGACCATCACTCTCATTTTACACATAGGAGAGGCAATATAGGAGGTCTCTTGGGTCCTGACTTCTGAAGGTCCCTACTGGCCTTTGGCCACCACTCTTATTAACCGAGCTCTTCCCATTCATCCCAGGAGCTCACTCATGTTTTTCAGATGCATCAGGGAGTCAGAGCTCAAGAGTTCTCATCCCAGATTTTATCATGCTGAATATGCTTTTCCATAGCTTACAATGAGACCTACAGCTACCCCAAGGTGTATTCCAGAGCTGGAGTATTTCAGGACAAGGAGAAGTTGCCAAACAGTGTTGAATTA
>NW_012102277.1:0-23272 GCF_000951045.1 Mandrillus leucophaeus
TCCGGCACTCCCCAGTGAGATGAACCCAGTACCTCAGTTGAAAATGCAGAAATCACCGGTCTTTTGTGTTGCTCGCGCTGGGAGTTGGAGACTGGAGCTGTTCCTATTCGGCCATCTTGCTCCGCCCCCACTCTTAATCACTTTATTGAGATATAATTCACATGTCGTATATTTACCAATTGAAATTTTATTATTCAGTGTTTTTTTTACTATATTCACACAGTTGTGCAACTGACACTACAATCAATTTTAGGACAATTTCATCGCCCCCCCAAAAAAACCTCATCATATATAGTAGCAGTCACTTTCATTTCACCCTAATGTCTAGCCCTGTCCCAGACAGTCACTAATCTACTTTCTGTCTCTTATAGTTTGTCTTTTCTGGTCATCTCTTATAAATAGAATTATATAATATGTAGGTTTTTTGTGTGTCTGACTTCCTTTTGCTTTAGCATAATATTTTGAAGATTCTTCCATGTTGTAGGATGTATCAGTACTCCATTCATTTTCATGGTTGAATAATATGCCATTGTATAGATATTTTGTTTATTCATTGATTTGATTTACGTTTTACTTTTTGGCTATTATGAGTAATAGTCTTATGAACATTTGTATACATGTTTTTGTGTGGACATGTTTTTAATTCTGTTGGGTATATACCTAGGAGTAGAGTTCCTGCATCATATGATAACTATGTTTAACAGAGAGGAAGAACCAAACTGTTTTCCAAAGTTGCTGCACCATTTTATATTCCCACCAGCAATTTTATAAGGATTATAATTTGTCGACACTTGTTATTGTCTACCTTTTCTTTCTGTAGCCCTTCTAGTGTGTGTAAAAATGAGTTCATTTTTGCATTTCCTTTTTAACAGAGAAGGTAGGCCCTCAGAGCTATCAGCAGGGAGACTACAGGGTCTAAGTAGAATTTTGACTTTTATTTTCTTTAAAAAAGAAATCATATTCCTGTTACTTCTCCTTCATTTTAAAGTGAGGGCATTATATTAACTTTTTTAAAACAGCTTTTGTTTTGAGATACAATTTACATCCTACACAATTGATTTATTGGAAGTATATAGTCAATGGTTTTTAGTATATTCACAGAGTTGTGTATCAGAGTTGTGCATCCCTCATAGCAACTCTCGAGTATTTTTTTTACCTCAAGAGGAAACCCTATAACCCTTAACCATTATCCTTCAAGTCCCCCTTCTCCACATCCCTAGGTAATTGCTGATCTACTTTCTCTCTCTATAGATTTGCCTGTTCTGGAGGTTTTATGTAACTCTACAAAATGCTTATTGTTTTTCCTATGGGAATGTAAAGTTTTCTTTTTAAAATAAATTTATTAAAGCCAAAATTTAGTAAGCTGAAACAATATTAAGTAAAAATAATAAAGGTGATGTGTATAGAAAAGGTAGAAATTGCTGCAGTGGTTAGTGGTGGGCTACAAGTAGAGGAGATACCCTTGTGGTCGAATGCAAACTGCAAGCATTTGGGAAATGGTGTCTGATAGATTTCCTTCTAGACTGATCTAGAAAACTACTTCATCTTTGGACTAAAACAGAGGCAGCCTTGAGTGTCTACTAGGCCCACAGATTTCCATTATCTTTATTTCATTTTTTTTTCCACTTTTATGGGATACACGTGCAGGTTTGTTATATAGATAAACTGCGTGTCACAGGGTTTTGGTGTACAGATAATTTCATCACCTGGGTGATAAGCATAGTACCCAATATCTATTTTTAAAGAGTTTCTTATAGGCAGCATATAGTAAGGTCTTGCTTTTGTGTGTGTGTGTGTGTGTGTGTGTGTGTGTGTGTGACGGAGTCTCACTGTGTTGCCATGCCAGAGTGCAGTGGCACATTCTCAGCTCACTGCAACCTCCACCTCCTGGGTTCAAGCGATTCTCCTGCCTCAGCCTCCCGAGTAGCTGGGACTACAGGCACCCGCCACCACGCCCAGCTAATTTTTGTATTTTTAGTAGAGATGGTGTTTCACCACGTTGGCCAGGATGGTCTCGATCTCTTGACCTTGTGATTTGTCCGCCTTGGCCTCCCGAAGTGCTGGGATTACAGGCGTGAGCCTGTGCCTGGCTAGGTCTTGCTTTTTTATCCAATCTTGCAATCTCTGCTGTTTAATTGGGTATTATGACTATTGCCACTTAATAGGATTAATATGTTTAGATTTAAATCTACTTTCTTACTATTTGATTTTTGTTCCTTTTTTCTTTACTTCCTTTATTCAAACAGAATATTTGATTTGTTATTTATCCTGTTATTTGTTCTCCTTTCCCTCTTGGTCTTGTCTTCTTTTGGGTGAATTATTTGTTATATTTTCATTGGTTTATAAGCCGTAACTCTCTCTCTCTCTTTCTCTTTTTAACTTGCTTTAAGCCTTATACTATATGTCTTTAACTTATCACAGTCTACCTTAAAGTAAAATTAGGTTACTTCACCTATGGCAAAAGAAACTTACAATAGTATACTTCCATTTCTCCTTTCCCAGCCTGTGTGCTAATGTCATATATTTTACTTTCCCATATATTAAAAAGCCCACAATTATTTTAGTTTGATAACCAAATTATCTTTTAAAGAGATTTAACTATTAAGAACAATATCTCATATATTTACCCACACAATCACCATTTCCAGTGCTCTTTATTCTTTTGTATAGATCCATGTTTTCATTTGCTATTGTTCTGCCTCAAGGATTTTCTTTAGCATATCTTGCAGGGAAGGTCTGTTGATATTAATTTCTTTTAGGTTTTATATGTCTGGAAAACACTTTATTTCATCTTACTTATTTTTAGACAGAGTCTTGCTCTGTCACCCAGGCTGGAGTACAGTGTTGTGATCTAAGCTCACTGTAACCTCTGCCTCCTGGGTTCAAGCAATTCTCGTGCCTCAGCCACCCAAGTAGTTGGGCTTACAGGCACGCACCATCACATGTGGCTAATTTTTGTATTTTTAGTAGTGACAAGGTTTTTGTCATATTGGCCAGGCTGGTCTCCAACTCCTGACCTCAAGTGATCCACTTGCCTTGATCTCCCAAAGTGCTGGGATTACAGGCGTGAGCCACTGCGCCTGGCCTCATCTTTAGTTTTAAAAGATAGTTTTTGCTGGGCATAAAATTCTAGGTTAACTTCATTTCCATCACTTTAAACTTGTTCTATTGTTGCCTTGCTTGTCGTATTTTGATAAAAAATTTCCTGTCATTCATATTTTTGTTCCCATGTATGTTATAGATATTTGTGTGTGTGTATATATACGTATACATATATATACGCACATATACACACACAGATATGCACACATATATAGTATATATACACACATATATACATATATACACATGTATATATACACACTGTATATATACACAACTATATATAGTTATACATGTACACATGAATATATGTATATATACATTTACATATATATATTTATTTTTTCTTTGGCTGTTTTTTTAGTAATTTAATTATGATATACCATAGTGTAGTTTTCTTAATATTTCCTATGCCTGCAATTTGTTGAGTTTCTTGGGTCTACGGGTGTGGTGTTATGGATTAAATTATGTACTCCCCAAATTCATATGTTGACATCTTAACTGATGGTATTCAGAAGGTGACCTTATTTAGAAATAAGGTTGTTGCAAGTGTAATTAGTTAAGATGAGGTTAATAGGCCGAGCCTCATTTCAATATGACTGATGTGCTGATAAAGGGGGAACTTTGGGTACAGATATTTAGACAGGGAAAATGCATGTGAAGATGAAGGCAGAGACTGGAATGATGCTTCTGTATGCTGAAAAACAATCATGGCTAACAAACATCAGAATCTAAGGAAGAAGCATGTAATAGATTGTTCCTCATAGCCTTCAAAGGGAACCAACCCTGCCAACATCTTGATTTCAGACTTCTAGGCTCCATAATTGTGAGACAATCCATTTCTATTTTTTAAACCACCCAATTTGTGGTACTTTGTTATGGCAGTCTCTGCAAACTAATATAGCGGGCTTATAGTTTTCATAAAATATAGATACATTTGGGCCATTAAAACATTGTTTCCTACCTCCCTCCCCCACACTTTCAGGCAGCCCTCACTCAGTACAGAGATGTTAGATCACCTCAAGCTTTGTTTTGTGTTTGAATCTATTTTCTCTGTTTCATATTGGGTAGTTTCTATTGATATACAAGTTGATAATATTTTTCCTCTGTAATGTCTAATCTGCCATTAATCACATTAAGTATATTTTTTATCTCAAGTATTGTAGTTTTCATGTCTTAAGACATGAAAGTTTGATTTGGTCTTAAAAATTTCCTTCCATGTCACTAGTTAACATTTTAAATCTTTCCTCTACTTTTCTGCATATATGGAGTATATGTTATAATGGTTTGCTGATTTAGTCTTCTAATTCATGTGAGTTCTGGGTCAATTTTAATTGGTTGATTTTTCTCCTCATTATAGGAAGAGATGTTTATATGTTTTCCTGCTTATTTTCATGCCTGGTAATTTTTTATTGGATGACAGACACTGTGAGTTTTACTTTGTTAGGTGCTGAATGTTTTGTTTCCCTGTAAATATTCTTGAACTTTTTTCTGGAAGGGAGTTAGTTAACTTGGAAACAGTTTTATTCTTTCAGGTCTTGCTTTTAAGTTTTGCTAGCTGAGACCAGAGCAATTTTTATTCTAGGGCATGTTATTCTCCACTACCGAAGCAGGTCCTTTCTGAGTTATTTATTCAATGTCCTATAATTTATCAGGTTTCTTGGTGTGGGTGGTAGCAATAGGATTTATTCCCAGCCCTCTGTGAGCATTCTGTATTGCTCCCTTTAATCCTTTCATGTCATTTCCTGACCTTCGGTTTTTTCATTCACACACATGCTGACCAGTACTGTACTGAATACTTGAGGCAGACCATCTGCAGATCTCTGGAATTCCTTCTTTAGCTCTCCCCTTTACAATTCTCTGCCCTGTGAACTCTAGGCACCTTGGTTTGCCCACTGGGCTCTGCGTGGATTGCCTCTGGCATAGCTTAAAAGTTCTTCAAGGCAGAAAGAGCAATCATGGGGCTCATCTTGTTTGTTTCCCATTTCTCAGGATCATTTTCCTCAGTTGTCTAATGTCTTGGAAACCATTCTTTATATGTATTTTGTCTAGGGTTTTAGTTTCGGTGGAAGAGTAAGTCTAGTCCCTATTAATCCATCTTGGGTGAAAGCAGAAATTGATAACAGTTTTCAATCAGTAATAATCATACCTTACATGATTTTCATGGTCTAGGACCTTGTCACTGGACCAAACTCATAAGAGAGACTGTTTCTTTTAAAAAAGATTGCAGTAATTCTGGATTAAAAGATTAAAGATCTACTGATGGCACATTGATGTTGAAAAAGGCACCATAGATCTTGGATTTATAAGTATAATAAGAATGGCCAATGTGTTTGGTTTCAGCATGAGATCTAAATGAATAGGATTATGAATTAAAGTCCTATATGGCATATTTGTTTTTCCCTCTCTATGAACGTGGACTGACTATACCCCTGACTCTACCTGGCTGCCTCATAAGGGTATTCAACCGTGCAGATTAGGGTGAGCCAGTGTGGTGTATCAGAAAAAGAAGAAATCAAAGAATTGTGAATCAGAAGACAAGATTTTGAGTCCCAACTCTCCTACTTATTAACTCTATGACATTAGATAAGTCTTTAGCAATTGCTGAATTATCTGCTTCTCTGTGCAATGGGAACACCAACCTCAGCTCTCTATTTCTCAGTTGATATGAGCATCCTGTGAGACATATGTGAAAGTGATTTGTTTGCCAGAAACCACTAGGGTATATGGTTATTAAAAATCAGAAAGCTAAGTACCGTCTCTTTGTATGATAAAGCTCAAAGGCCTGGTCTGCTGCATAGCGTGTAACCCACACAAATCATCTTTGAGTCCCTCCACTGTATTCAGCAGGTGCTTTGCACACAGTATTATTTCTTTAGTGAAGGATCAGAGAGACTCATTTGCATAGTCCAGTGCTATATAAGAATAGAGATTTCAGAACCACTCACAGCAGAATAACTGTGTATTGTACTCACCCTCTACCTCTACTCTGAGTGAAGACATTTATTACCTGTTAGAGTTGGAGACATTTTAGAAAAGAAATTACAAACTTAGCAGTCTTTAGGCCACATATTCATCGGCATTTTAAGACATTTTTGGTTCGTGCAGGATTTTAAAATATTTGTAGCAGTTGCTAACATTTCTAAATCGGGAGATTCCATACAAAAATAGAGATTTCTAGCTTCTCTTGTGAGAACAAAACAAACAGAACTGAAAACACTTTTCTGGAAGTAAGGACCAGCTGCCCCTTTTGAATAGGGTAGGCCGGGATTCTTTAGTTTGCCTCAGTCTCCCGTTTGGTCTGGCCAACACTGAGGGTGAGTGGCAGTGACATTTATCAATTGCATATGCTGCTGTTATTATTTTTGTAGTAGAGTTAAAAATAAAATCATATGTACGTTTCTTTATTGAAGTGGGAAAATAAAAGATGAACTGAAAGGGCTTTATTTTTCATTAAAAGTGAGAGAACATGTGTTTGTAGAAATGAATACTGAATACTTGTGTTAAAAATATAGTTTAAGATGCCATTGCAATAAGACCTAGACCATTTTATCCAAGTGTACTACCTGGGTATTCGAATTTAAGCCATGTACTGTAGAGATTATCTATAGTCCTATTTTTATATTCTACAAAGGGAGAAATTGTAAAGGTCTACAAAGAGTTGAGATTAGGAATCAGATATGGACTCTTAAAAATGAAAGTCTATTTAATATTTGTAGAATATTATAGTTTAGTATTTGCAGTATAAACGTTTATTAGCAATAGTGGCACCTCTCCCTGTTGAAGAGAACTCAGAGAGGTGTAAGAGTTGGTAATGAATACAGGAATAGAAACTGCTTTTTCACCGAGGACTAATACCAGTGTTCCTTGCTGGTTTATACCTCTACTCAGGCAGTGTCTCAGAGAGTTTAAGTTACTGTATTTCATTTGAAGTGCTGGACAATGTGCTCAGTGCCATGGAAGTTTAAATGGGGATGAACATTTTGCAGTGGAAGAGAACAAGACTTTAGGTCACAGTAGTACAACTCAAAGCAAATTTATACCCAGTAAAACTATCCTTTGGGTAGATATACAATCTCATTACCTAAAGTATGCAAGAATGAAAAAAATCAAGATTTGTTAGCCCTCGCTGGAAAAAAAGGTCTAAACTATGAAATGATGAATCCACATAAAGAAAATGGCTATAGAAGAGTTCTGGTTACCGGGCAGGTGGTGAGCATAAATATAGAATGAAGATTAACTGTGAACATGGTGATTACAAATTAGAACAGAAATGTTATATACTTGGTAATGTGAAAATCACAAAGCTAACAACCTGCATATGGAGGAGAGAGTAAAGTATAAGAGTGTGAATTCTGACATTTTAATCATACTCAAATGACATTATCCAAAATGAAAACATGATAGTAAAGAAAAAAATAACCTAGCTTCTTACGATCTTCCATCCTTTCCATTTTAATAGAGATATTTTAAGAGATAACATTTCATGTAGTAAAAAACCTGTTTTCTGTAGTCTAATGGGTCTTTTTATTTGCCTAATATTTTTCTGTTAAATTCATGTACAATTACATTTATTACATTTAATTTAAAGGTATATCTATATTATAATACTTTTAATTATGTTATATACATACATATGCACACATGCAAAGTCATAAACACAGAAATATCTGGAATTATGCTCATCTGAGATTAATGATAATATATTGGAATATGGATTTTGAGTGACTTTTTTTTCTCAAATTTGTATTTACTGTATACCTTAAAGTTTTCATCATTATTTTTTGGTAAAAATAATAAAATTGTTTCTTTAAATCACAAAGAGAATCAGAGTATTTTTTTCTGTTATTATTTTTATCTTTATATGCAAATTTTTTAATACATTTTGAATCTTATCAAATATGTATATACTCTTATGTATTGTACCCTCATTTTCCCATGCATTCTTCAATTGTATTTATGTTGATATCACAAAAATTTTCAAGTTAATATTCCTTTTGTATTCCATAATTTAATTATTTCTTTATTTGGGAGCATTTATATTGCTTATGAAACTATGTTGTTATTAATACATATAAATAAATATGTAACAAACATACGTACTTAAACCTCAAATTTTTTTAAAATTATGCTTTAAGTTCTGGGATACATGTACAGAACGTGCAGGTTTGTTACGTAGGCATACATGTGCCATGGTGGTTTGCTGCACCCATCAACCCATCATCTGCATTAGATATTTCTGCTAATGCTATCCCTCCCCAAGCCCACCACCCCCTGACAGGCCCCAATGTGTGATGTTTCCCTCCCTGTGTCCATGTGTTCTCATTGTTCAACTCCCACTTATGAGTGAGAGCATGCGATATTTGGTTTTCTGTTCCTGTGTTAGTTTGCTGAGAATGATGGTTTCCAGCTTCATCCATGTCCCTGCAAAGCACATGAACTCATCCTTCTTTATGTCTGCATAGTATTCCGTGGTGTATATATGCCACATTTTCTTTATCCAGTCTATCATTGATGGACATTTGGGTTGGTTCCAAGTCTTTGCTATTGTGAACAGTGCTGAAATAAACATACTTGTGCACGTGTCCTTAAGAGTAGAATGATTTATAATCCTTTGTGTTTATACCCAGTAATGGGATTGCTGGGTCAAATGGTATCTCTGGTTCTAGATCCTTGAGGAATTGCCACACTGTCTTCCACAATGGTTGGACTAATTTACAGTTCCAACAACAGTATAAAAGCTTTCCTGTTTCTCCACATCCTCTCCAGCATCCGTTGTTTCCTGACTTTTTGATGATGGCCATTCTAACTGGCATGAGATGGTATCTCATTGTGGTTTTGATTTGCATTTCTCTAATGACCAGTGATGATGAGCTTTTTTCATGTTTGTTGGATGCATACTAGTCTTCTTTTGAGAATTATCTGTTCATGTCTTTTGCCCACATTTTGATGGGGTTGTTTGTTTTTTTCTTGTAAATTTGTTTAAGTTCCTTGTAGATTCTGGATATTAGCTCTTTGTCAGATGGATAGATTGGAAAAATTTTCTCCCATTCCATAGGTTGCCTTTTCACTCTGATGATAGTTTCTTTTTGCTGTGCAGGAGCTCTTTAGTTTAATTAGAGCCAATTTGTCAATTGTGGCTTTTGTTGCCGTTGCTTTTGGTGTTTTAGTCACGAAGTCTTTGCCCATGCCTATGTCCTGAATGGTATTGCCTATATTTTCTTCTAGAGTTTTTATGGTTTTAGGTCTTGTGTTTAAGTCTTTAATCTATCTTTAGTTGATTTTTGTATAAACTGTAAGGAAGGTGTCTGGTTTCAGTTTTCTGCATATGGCTAGCCAGTTTTCCCAACACCATTTATTAAATAGAGAATCCTTTCCCTACTGTTTGTTTTCTCAGGTTTCTCAAAGATCAGATGGTTGTAGATGTGTGGCATTATTTCTGAGGCCTCTGTTCTGTTCCATTGGTCTATATCTCTGTTTTGGTACCAGTACCATGTTGTTTTGGTTACTGTAGCCTTGTAGTATAGTTTGAAGTCAGGCAGCGTGATGCCTCCAGCTTTGTTCTTTTTGCTTAGTATTGTCTTGGCTATGTGGGCTCTTTGGGTTCCATGTGAAATTTAAAGTAGTTTTTTCTAGTTCTGTGAAGAAAGTCAATGGTGACTCGATGGAGATAACATTGAGTCTATAAATTACTTTGGGTAGTATGGCCATTTTCATGATATTGATTCTTCCTATCCATGAGCATGGAATGTTTTTTCCATTTGTTTGTGTCCCCTCTTATTTCCTTGAGCAGTGGTTTGTAGTTCTCCTTGAAGAGGTCCTTCACATCTCTTGTAAGTTGTATTCCGAGGTATTTTATTTTCTTAGTAGCAATTGTGAATGGGTATTCACTCATGATTTGGCTCTCTGTTTGTCTATTATTGGTGTATAGGAATGCTTGTGATTTTTGCATATTGATTTTGTATCCTGAGACTTTGCTGAAGTTATCAGCTTAAGGAGATTTTGGGCTGAGATGATGGGGTTTTCTAAGTATACAATCATGTCATGTGCAAGCAGACAATTTGACTTCCTCTCTTCCTATTTGAATACCCTTTCTTTCTCTTGCCTGATTGCCCTAGCCAGAACTTCCAATGCTATGTTGAATAGGAGTGGTGAGAGAGGGCATTCTTGTCTTTTGCCAGTTTTCAAAGGGAGTGCTTCCAGCTTTTGCCCATTCAGTATGACATTGGCTGTGGGTTTGTCAAAAACAGCTCTTACTATTTTGAGATACATTCCATCAGTTTCTTGTTTATTCAGACTTTTTAGCATGAAGCAGTGCTGAACTTTATTGAAGGCCTTTTCTGCATCTATTGAGATAATCATGTGGTTTTTGTCATTGGTTCTGTTTATGTGATGGATTATGTTTATTGATTTGTGTATTTTGAACCAGAATTGCATCCCAGGGATGAAGTCGACTTAATTGTGGTGGATAAGCTTTTTGATGTGCTGCTAGATTTGGTTTGCCAGTATTTTATTGAGGTTCATTGCATTGATGTTCATCAGGGATACTGGCCTGAAATTTTCCTTTTTTATTGTGTCTCTGCCAGGTTTTGGTATCAGGATGATGCTTGCCTCATAAAATGAGTTAGGGAGGAGTCCCTCTTCTTTTTCTTTTGTTTAGAATAGTTTCAGAAGGAACGTACCAGCTCCTCTTTGTACCTCTGATAGAGCAGAGCTGTGAATCCATCTGGTCCTGGGCTTTTTTTGGTTGGTAAGCTATTGCAATCGACTACCAACCAAGGTACTGGTAGGCAAGGTAGGTACTGTCCCAATTTCAGAACTCGCTATTGGTCTATTCAGGGATTCCACTCCTTCCTGGTTTAGACTTGGGAGGGTGTATACGTCCAGGAATTTATCCATTTCTTCTAGATTTTCTCATTTATTTGCATAGAGGTGTTTATAGTATTCTCTGATGTTAGTTTGTATTTCTATGGGATCAGTGGTGATATCCCCTTTATCATTTTTTATTGCTTCTTTTTGATTCTTCTCTCCTTTCTTGTTTATTATTCTGGCTAGTGGCCTATCTATTTTGTAATCTTAAAAACAACTCCTGGTTTCATTGATTTTTTGAAGGACTTTTCATGTCTCTATCTTCTTCAGTTCTGCTCTAATCTTAGTTATTTCTTGTCTTCGGCTAGCTTTTGAATTTGTTTGCTCTTGCTTCTCTAGTTCTTTTAATTGTGCTGTTTGGATGTCAATTTTAAATCTTTTCTGCTTTCTCCTGTTGGCTTTTAGTGTCATAAATTTCCCTGTACACACTGCTTTAAATGTGTCCTAGAGATTCTGGTACGTTGTGTCTTCATTCTCATTGGTTTCAAAGAACATCTTTATTTCTGCCTTCATTATTTACCCAGTAGTCATTCAGGAGCAGGTTGTTCAGTTTCCATGTAGTTGTGCAGTTTTGAGTTAGTTTCTTAATTCTGAATTCTAATTTGATTTCACTGTGGTCTGAGAGACTGTTTCTTATGAATTTCTGTTCTCTCACATTTGCTGAGGAGTGTTTTACTTGCAATTATGTGGTCAATTTTTGAATAAGTGCGATGTGGTGCTGAGAAGAATGTATATTATGTTGATCTGGGGTGGAGAGTTCTGTAGATGTTTATTAGATCTGCTTGGTTCAGAGCTGAGTTCAAGTCCTGAAGATCCTTGTTGATTTTCTGTCTCATTGATCTTTCTAATATTGACGGTGGGGTGTTAAAGTCTCCCACAATTATTGTGTGGGAGTCTAAGTCTCTTTGTAGGTCTCTAAGAACTTGCTTTATGAATCTGGGTGCTCCTGTATTGGTTGCCTATATATATAGGGTAGTTAGCTCTTCTGGTTGCATTGATCCCTTTACCATTATGTAATGCCCTTCTTTGTCTTTTTTTTAAATCTTTGTTGGTTTAAAGTCTGTTTTATCAGAGACTAGCATCACAACTCCTGCTTTTTATGTTTTTCATTTGCTTGGTAAATATTCCTGCATCCCTTTATTTTGAGTCTATGTATGTCCTTGCACATGAGATGGGTCTCCTGAATACAGCACACTGATGGGTCTTGACTATCCAGTTTGCCAGTCTGTGTTCTTTAATTGGGGGAATTTGTCCCATTTACATTTAAGGTTAATATTGTTATTGTGAATTGGATCCTGTCGTTATGATGCTAAGTGGTTATTTTGCCCATTAGTTGATGCAGTTTCTTCATAGTGTCGATGGTCTTTACAATTTGGTATGTTTTTTCAGTGGCAGGTACTGGTTGTTCCTTTCCATGTTTAGTGCTTCCTTCAGGAGCTCTCGTAAGGTAGGCCTGGTGGTGACACAATCTCTCAGCATTTGCTTGTCTGTAAAGGAATTTATTTCTCCTTCATTTATGAAGCTTAATTTGGCTGGATATGAAATTCTGGGTTGAAAGTTTTTTTCTTTAAAAATGTTGAATATTGGCCCCCACTCTTTTCTGGCTTGTAGGGTTTCTGCTGAGAGATCCACTATTAATCTGATGGGCTTCCCTTTGTGGGCAACCTGACCTTTCTCTCTGGCTGCCCTTAACGTTTTTTTTCCTTCATTTCAGCCTTGGTGAATTTGATGATTATGTGTCTTGGGGTTGCTGTTCTCAAGGAGTATCTTTGTGGTGTTCTCTGTATTTCCTGAACTTGAATGTTGGCCTGTATTGCTAGGTTGGAGAAGTTCTCCCGGATAATATCCTGAAGTGTGTTTTCCAACTTGGTTCTATTCTCTCTGTCACTTTCAGGTACACTCATCAATTGTAGGTTTGGTCTTTTCACATAGTCCCATATTTCTTGAGGGCTTTGTTCATTCCTTTTCATTCTATTTTCTCTTACCTTGTTTTCATGCTTTATTTCATTGAGTTGATCTTCAATCTCTGATATCCTTTTATCTGCTTGACTGATTCAGCTATTGATACTTGTGTATGTTTCATGATGTTCTCGTGCTGTGTTTTTCAGCTCCATCGGGTCATTTATGTTCTTCTCTAAACTGGTTATTCAATTTAGAAATTTCTCTAACCACCCCCCCCTTTTTTTTTTTGAGATGGAGTCTTGCTCTGTTGCTCAGGCTGGAGTGCGATAGTGCGACCTCGACTCACTTCAACCTTTGCCTCCCGGGTTCAAGTGATTCTCCTGCCTCAGCCTCCTGAGTAGCTGGGATTACTCATGTGTGCTACCACGCCTGGCTAATTTTTGTATTTTTAGTAGAGATGGGGTTTTCCTGTGTTGGTCAGGCTGGTCTCGAACTCCTGACCTCATGATCTGCCTGCCTAGCCTCCCAAAGTGCTGGGATTATAGGCATGAGTCACTGTGCTCGGCCTCTTCTAACCCTTTTTTCACAGTTTTTAGCTTCCTTGTATTGGGTTAGAACGTGCTTCTTTACCTTGGAGGAGTTCATTATTACCCACCTTCTGAAGCCTACTTCTGTCAATTCATCAAAGTCATTCTCTGTCCAGTTTTGTTTCCTTGCTGGTGAGGAGTTATGATCCTTTGGAGGAGAAGAGGTGTTCTGGATTTTGGAAATTTCAGCCTTTTTACACTGGTTTTTCCTCATCTTCATGGATTAATGTACCTTTGGTTTTTGATGTTGGTTACCTTTTCGTGGGGTTTCTACATGGATGTCCTTTTTGTTGATGTTGATGCTCTTCCTTCCTGTTTGTTAGTTTTTTTTTTCTAACAATCAGGCCCCTTCTCTGTAGGTCTACTGGAGTTTGCTAGAGGTCCACTCCAGACCCTGTTTGCCTGGGTATCACCAGCAGAGGCTACAGAACAGCAAAGATTGCTGCTTGTTCCTTCCTCTGGAAGCTTCGTCCTAGAGGGGCACCTGCCAGATGCCAGTCAGAGCTCTCCTGTATGAGATGTCTGTCCACCCCTGCTGGGATATATCTCCCAATCAGGAGGCAAAGAGGTCAGGGACATCAGGGACCCACTTGAGGAGGCAGTCTGTCCCTTAGCAGAGCTTGAGCACTGTGCTCGAAGATCTGCTGCTCTTTTCAGAGCCAGCAGGCAGGAATGTTTAAGTCTGCTGAAGCTGCACCCACAGCCACCCCTTCCCCTAGGTGCTCTGTCCCTAGAAGATGGGAGTTTTATCTATAAGCCCCTGATTGGGGCTGCTGCCTTTCTTTTCAGAGATGCCCTGCCCATAGAGGAGGAATCTAGAGAGGCAGTCTGGCTACAGCAGCTTTGCCGAGTTGCAGTGGGCTCCACCAAGCTGGAACTTCCTGGTGGCTTTGTTTACACTGTGAGGGGAAAACCACCTACTCAAGCCTCAGTAATGGTGGATGCCCCCTCCCCCCACCAAGCTCAAGTGTGCCAGGTCAACTTCAGAATGCTATGCTTGCAGCAAGATTTTTCGGCTAGTGGATCTTAGCTTGCTAGGCTCCATGGGGTTGTAATCTGCTAAGTGAGATCACTTGGCTCCTTGGCTTCAGCCCTTTTTTCAGAAGAGTGAACAGTTTTGTCTTGCTGGCATTCCACGCACCACTGACTCCTGCAGTTAGCTCGGTGTCTGCCCAAATGGCTGCCCAGTTTTGTGCTTGAAACCCAGGGCCCTGGTAGTATAGGCACCCGAGGGAATCCCCTGGTCTGTGGGTTGCAAAGACTATGGGAAAAGCATAGTATTTGGGCCAGAGTGCACCATTCCTCACAGCACAGTCCCTCATGGCTTCCCTTGGCTAGGGGAGGGAATTCCCTGACCCTTTGCACCTCCCAGGTGAGGTGACACCCCACCCTGCTTTGGCTTGCCCTCCGGGGGCACACCCACTGTCTAACCAGTCCCATGAGATGAGCCAGGTACTTCAGTTAGAAATGCAGAAATCGCCAACCTTCTGTGTTGATCTTGCTGGGTGCTGCAGACCTGAGCTGTTCCTATTGGGCCATCTTGCCAGCCACCATGCCTCTACTTTTTAATACAAATTTCCGGAAGATAATTTATTGTGTCAAAGACATGAAGATACTTAAAGTTTTTGAAATATATTACTAGATTGTCCATTATGGTAATATATAGGGAGGGCCTGGAAATAGAGATAACAGCTCTTTGTGCAGAAGCAAAATCAGGTGAACAATATAATGGGAGTAAAAAAGAATAGGACTTACTTGGGGATCAGTTCTATATGCCTAATTATATTTTTTGAGAAATAAAATTTTGATAGCAGAATAGAGCCATGTATTCCTAAGGGACAGGTCAATGATATTTTGGCAGCCCCTAGGAACCAATCAAATAGTACATAACTTTTTAAATTTTAAAAAAATTGACATAATAATTGTACAAATTCATGGGGTACATAATGATGTAATTAGCATACTTATTATTGCAAAAAAGTATTATTTATTTGTGATGAGAATATTTAATATCCTCCTTCTAGCTATGTGAAATTATATATATTGTTAACTGTGTCAGCCTACAGTGGTAAAGAACACTAGATCTTACTCCTGTTATCTAGCTGTAATTGTGCATACTTTACCACATCTTCCCTTATCTCTCCCTTCTCCTTACCCTTCCTAGCCTCTAGTATCCTCTGTTATACTTTTAACTTCTATAATATCAACATTTTTCAGCTTCTACATATGAGTTTGAACATGTGGTGTTTAACTTTCTGTTCTTTGCTTATTTCACTTGATGTCATCCAGTCTGATCCATGTTTCTGTGAATGACAGGATTTCATTTTTTTCATGGTGGAATAGTATTCCACTATACATATCATGTTTCTTTACCCATTCATCTGTTATTGGACACTTAGGTTGATTCCATATCTTGGCTATTGTGAATAGTGCAGCAATAAACATGGGGGTATGGATGTCTCTTTGATATCATTTCCTTTCTTTTGGATAGATTCCCAGTAGTTGGATTGCTGGATCTTACAGTTCCATTGGTAGTTTTTTGAGGAACCTCTATACTGTTCTGCACTGTGGCAGAACTCTTCTACCATCAGAGTAGAAGAGTTCTTTTTAATCTGCATCCTTACCAGCTTTTTTTTTTTTTTTTTAGACAGAGTCTCACTCTATTGCCCAGGCTGGAGTGCAGTGGTGAGATCTCAGCTCACTGCAACCTCCACCTCCTGAGTTCAAACAATCTCCCACCTCAGCCTCCCAGGTAGCTGTGAATACAGGCATCTGCCACCATGCCCAGCTAATTTTTGTATTTTTAGTAGAGATGGGGTTTCACCGTATTGTTCAGGCTGGTCTCGAGCTTCTGACAGGTGATCTGCCCACCTTGGCCTCCCAAAGTGCTGGGATTACGGGCATGAGCCCCCGTGCCTGGCCATTTTTTTTCTCTCAGTAGTTTGAATATATCACCCATTCTTTACTGGCCTTTTAAGTTTCTGTTGAGAAATCTGCTGTTAGGAGATTTTCTTGTATGTGACTTAATGCTTTTCTATTGCTATTTTTACAGTTCTTCATTTTTGACTTTTGACAATTTCACTCTAATGTGCCTCAGAGAGAATCATTTTGGGTTGAATCTGTTTGGAGTTCTTTGAGCTTCCTGGATCTTGATGTCTATCTCTCTCCCAAGACTTGGTAAGTTTTCTGCTATTATTGTTTATTTGCTTTTAACCTGAATGAAGTTATTCAGTCAGTCAACAAGTGTGCATTAAATTCAATTGCCTCAGAACGTTGTGAACCTTGCTGTAATATCTTTTGACTTTGGATGGTATATTGGTCCTAATGGGCTCAGACTTTACATTCATGTGTTCATTGACTGGATTTAATTTTATATTAGTTTTTTTTTTTTTTTGTTTTTCCCCAAGAAGGACTTGCAAGATTTGTACTTCCTGAGCTCCTTCATGTTAAAAAAATTTACCTTTGTACTTGAAAGACAGTTTGGTAGGATATAATGTTATTTTGTCATATTTTGTTTCTCTTAGAACTTTGTACATATATCCCTTTATTATCTTTTGATAATGGAAATTGCTGAGGAGAATTATTAGGCCAGCTTTATTTTTGCCTTACACATAAAAAAATAGAAAATATATGTATTATACAATACATATTAGACATTCTCTATATATGTATATACACATATACAGTAACACTCGGGTGTTGATACCTATACCTCAAGTTTTATTTTACTATGGTGTGCTTCTTCAGTATGCAGATTTGGTTCTTGCTTCATTTCTGGGATAATTTCTATTTTTTACCTGTTTTTATAGTTGAATATCTTTTCAGTGATATCAGTTATGTATAATTTAGATCATCTTTGTCTTCCATATTGATTATCTGTAATTGTTTTGATTTTGTTCTTTAGTCTTTCATTGTGATGCTATTAAATCTTTGTTTTATGTCAGTCATTCATTTTACAGCTGTGTCTGTCCAGTTTGTTTGTAATTTATCAGTTTTATAATTATGATATCTTAGCTCTTAATTTGTTTCCTTAGCTATGCAATCAGCCATTTAATTTCATTCTGTTCTTTCATAATTTGGCATCTGAATTCTTGTTTTATTAAATTGTATTGGATTTTAAGTAACGTGAAGCTGTTGTGGAGATTTGTCCTTTGTTTCATAGCGTATATTTTCTTCCAGTTGAGGTTCTTCAGAATACCTTTTGCATGCCACCTTTCATTCTTTTAATGTTTCACTGTAGCATTTTTGGACACTTGCCTGACTTTCTCTCTCTCTCTTTAAAAAACTGCTTACGCTTAGTGTAAAATGTCTTAGTCTTTTGGTTGGTTGATGTAATATGAGTAAATTTTCTGTTACTCTTAATAACCTGTTTTATCTGAGTAATGATGGGTCTAATGTTTTTAAATTGATTGGGCTTAGGTGTGACAGAAGAGTGAACGCTGGGACTAAGGAAGTTGCTCATACTTAGATTTTATGTTGCCAATCAATAAAAATAGGGGATTTAAAGATAAAATTACAAAATAATAATGCCATAAGACTGGATAATACAAATACTTACCTGATATACAAAATGTGATAATATGACTACTACTGACTTCCAGAGAATAAAACTGGATCTTGAGCTCTTTTCTACAATTTTGTTAATCCTATTTGTGGTAGTGTTTCTTAATATCATGGTGGTATGGGGATGTTAGAAGATACTCTTGAAGCTGGAATTGTTTCCCATTTCCTCATAGAAATTTGAGTCTTTCCTTCTGGAAAAGGGAGTCCACTCAGTTTTCACTTTCGCTTGCCATCAATCGTTTACATCAATCCTCTCAACAGTATTATGTCAGAAGGAGAAAATTAAAAAAACCCTTCCACAGTTTACTGCTTTTCAAATTTGTGGATATTCATGAGAATTATAGGGATATTATTATAATAATTTACCATTAAATCTCTTGGTGCTGAGGTGGATTAGGCACCAAGGCAAAGGGCTTAGTATTTTTTCCCCCTTCTTACCTCCATACATGCCAGGATGCTACTGGTACTTTTTCCATTTTTATTAATTAAAAAAATTATATTAAGTTTTTTGTAATTTGGAGGTAATTATTAGGTATTAAGGGAGAGAATCTGTAAGCTCTTTTTCTGCCATATCCATTTAGACTTCTTGGTTGTTATATGTATGAATAATTTGAACATTAAAAACACATTTATGTGTCTAGTATTTTCATATGTTTATATTACTTTTATAAGCAAAGCAACATTTTACAAATTTCAGTTTTGATCTCTTCTTTAAGGTCTGCTTCAATTGCCACTTCTTCCAAGAAACCTTCTCTGATATCTCTAGCCAAAATAACTTTTCTTTTCACTGAGTTTTTGCATAATCTTTCTAGTCATATAAAATATATTTTATTAACTGCTATTAAGGGCCAGGCACATTTCTAGGTGCAGAGAATATAATTTATAAAATATGATTTCTGTCTTCATGATGTTACCGTTACAGTGATTGGAGGTAGGGAGGAAGTGACCTGTTATCTATCTTCACTATTGGTTCTATACATTTTTGCTTATTGAAGTCAGAGTGTTTTATTCACTGATATATCCTCCACAAAATCTCCTATAATGTATGGCACAAAATGGAAGCTAATAAATGTCTGTTGAATTAATGAATACAAAATGAATGTCTTATTAGCTGGAATGTGGAAAGACAATGCTTATGAGTGGGAAGCAAGAGGGAAGTAATCATAGCTAGGCAAGATTTCAGGCCTATTTGGCTGACAGGCTGTCTGCATAGGCAATTTTAACAGTATCTCAGTGGTACAGGCATATAAAAATAACAAAAATAACAAAGCTGAGCTCAAACAGTGGTCAAGGCTAGGAAATGATGGGCACAGAGAATATCAATGATTCTTGGAGCAGAAGGAGCCAGCCCAGGTAGCACTGAAAGCGTCCCTGGAAGCTGGAGTAAAGCGGTTAAATCATATTTCAATGTTTCAATTCCTCTTCAGGTTATGAAATTTTCCCACATTACCCAGCATAGAAAGTGCAAAATCATTTATAACTAACTTTCAGAGAGAAAGACTTGAATACCCAGAGACTTAGAAGAAGTTGAATTCTCGTAATTAATTTCATTCTGGAAATGCTAAGCTGGGAAATTTTTCCTTTTCTTATTACCAGACTGCCATGTTGCTAGCTGTTGGCAATATAGAGTTGACATTATTCCAAAACAGGAATCTTCACAGGCATCTTATTTACAGCATCAAGTAATGAAATATCATTCTTTGTAATTACATGACCAAGAGCAAAAGAAACAGGCACAGGAACTAAAGAACCCAAGAAGCTAAGCTAAAAGAAGTGTTTTCTTATATTTTGTGTTAAAAAAATTATTATTTAGGCTTCATGAGCAAACCACGAAATAAGTGGGGAAAGTGGACTGAGGCTTTTGGAATGAATGTAATTTTGAGCAAGTTCATATATGTTGAAGACTATTTGAGCATTGATACTTAGATTTGGAAGAGTTGTCTAGCCCAGTCAGTTGATGAATGTGATTTTGGTTAGTCTCTGGTTGAATATCATTTTAATAATTGTGTATATATTTTGGAGTGTATTAGGAAGGGAAATAATAAACTCCAAATTCATTTATATGAAAAAGTAATTAATGTAGAGAAATATATTGAAATATATTGGAATAATGGTACTAGGACAATTTTACAAGTGGGTCTTGAATTGCACGTAAAAAATCTGATCTAGACCAAACTCAGGTTCAGTGTAGGAGAATAGTAAGCAGCAAGTGAGGTGGCATGGGTGGGTGAGGGCTCATCTCCTCATTGTAGATTATCTCATTATTATACTAGTCCAGTCTTTGCTAGAGTATCAGAGTTACATTTTTTCCTCTTAGGTCACACATTCCTAATTTTCACTATGATTCTTTATTTGATGTTGTCTTAATTCCTTCCTTCCTTCCTTCCTTCCTTCCTTCCTTCCTTCCTTCCTTCCTTCCTTCCTTCCTTCCTTCCTTCCTTCCTTCCTTCCTTCCTTCCTTCCTTCCTTCCTTCCCTCCCTCCCTCCCTTCCTTCCTTCCTTCCTTCCTTCCTTCCTTCCTTCCTTCCTTCCTTCTTTCCTTCCTTCTCTCCTTCTTTCGATGGAGTCTTGCTCTGTCACCCAGGCTGGAGTGCAGTGGTGTGCCATCTTGGCTCACTGCAACCTCTGCTTCTGGGGTTCAAGCAATTCTCCTGTCTCAGCCTCCCAAGTACGTGGGAGTACAGGCACCCGCGACCATGCCCGGCTAATTTTGGTATTTTTAGTAGAGATGGGGTTTCACTATGTTGGTCAGGCTGGTCTTGAACCCCTGATCTCAGGTAATCCACCTGCTTCAGCCTCCCAAAGTGCTGGGATTACAGGTGTGAGCCCCTGCACCCGGCCGTTAACTGCTTTGTCTTTGGGTTACATCTAGTGATACCATTAGAGAAAAATAATGTTAGAAGGAAATGTAGAGATCATCTGGCCTGGTATTTATCAGACTGACAGCACCAGAACTCTTTCTTATCATCTTCCTCCTCCTTCTTATTTTCTTTTTTCTTTCTTTCTTTTCTTTTCTTTTTTTTATTATACTTTAAGTTCTGGGGTACATGTGCAGAGTGTGCAGTTTTGTTACATAGGTATACACGTGCTATGGTGGTTTGCAACACTCATCAATCCATCACCTACATTAGGTATTTCTCCTAATGCTATCCCTACCCTAACCCCCTGCCCCCTGAAAGGCCCCAGTGTGTGGTGTTCCCTCCCTGTGTTCATGTGTTCTTCTTGTTCAACTCCCATTTATGAGTGAGAACATGCAGTGTTTGGTTTTCTGTTCTTGTGATAGTTTACTGAGAATGATGGTTTCCAGCTTCATCCGTGTCTCTGCAAAGGACGTGAACTCATCCTTTTTTTTTTTTGTGGCTGCATAGTATTCCATGGTGCAAATGTGCCACATTTTCTTTATCCAGTCTATCATTGATGGACATTTGGGTTGGTTCCAAGTCTTTGCTATTGTGAATAGTGCCACAATAAACATACTTGTGCATATGTCTTAATAGTAGAATGATTTATAATCCTTTGGGTATATACCCAGTAATGGGATTGCTGAGTCACATAGTGTTTCTACTTCTAGATCCTTTAGGAATCACCACACTGACTTCCACAGTGGTTGAACTAATTTACACTCCCACCAATAGTATAAAAGCATTCCTATTTCTCCACATCCTCTCTAGCATCCTTTGTTTCCTGACTTTTTAATGATTGTCATTCTAACTGGCATGAGATGGTATCTCATTGTGGTTTTGATTTGCATTTCTCTAATGACCAGTGATGATGAGCTTTTTTTCATATGTTTGTTGGCCGCATAAATGTCTTCTTTTGAGAATTGTCTGTTCATATCCTTTGCCCACTTTTTGATGGTTTTTTTTTTTTTCTTGTAAATTTGTTTAAGTTCCTTGTAGATTCTGGATATTAGCCCTTTGTCAGCTGGGTAGATTGGAAACCTTTTCCCCCATTCTGTAGGTTGCCTGTTCACTCTGGTGATAGTTTCTTTTGCTGTGCAGAAGCTCTTTAGTTTAATTAGATTCCATTTGTCAATATTGGCTTTCATTGCCATTGCTTTTGGTGTTTTAGTCATGAAGTCTTTGCCCATGCCTATGTCCTGAATGGTATTGCCCAGGTTTTCTTCTAGGATTTTTATGGTTTTAAGTCTTATGTTTAAGTCTTTAATCTATCTTTGGTTGATTTTTGTATAAGGTGTAAGGAAGGCATCCAGTTTCAGTGTTCTGCATATGGCTAGCCAGTTTTCCCAACACCATTTATTAAATAGGGAATCCTTTCCCCATTGCTTGTTTTTGTCAGGTTTCTCAAAGATCAGATGGTTGTAGATGTGTGGTGTTATTTCTGAGTCCTCTTATTTCTGTTCCATTGGTCTATATATCTGTTTTGGTACCAGTACCATGTTGTTTTGGTTACTGTAGCCTTGTAGTATAGTTTGAAGTCAGGTAGCGTGATGCCTCCAGCTTTGTTCTTTTTGCTTGTTTTTTTTTTTTGGCTTGGCTATACAGGCTCTTTTCTGGTTCCATATGAAGTTTAAAATAGTGTTTTCTGGTTCTGTGAAGAAAGTCAATGGTAGCTTGATGGAGATAGCATTGAGTCTACAAATTACTTTGGGCAGTATGGCCATTTTCATGATATTGATTCTTCCTGTCCATGAGCATGGAATGTTTTTCCATTTGTTTGTGTCCTCTCTTATTTCCTTGAGCAGTGGTTTGTAGTTCTCCTTGAAGAGGTCCTTCACATCCCTTGTAAGTTGTATTCCTAGCTATTTTATTTTCTTAGAAGCAATTGTGAATGGGTATTCACTCATGATTTGGCTCTGTGTTTGTCTATTATTGGTGTGTAGGAATGCTTGTGATTTTTGCACATTGATTTTGTATCTTGAGACTTTGCTGAAGTTGCTTACCAGATTAAGTGAATTTTGGGCTGAGACAATGACATTTTCTACATGTACAATCATGTCATCTGCAAACAGACAATTTGACTTGCTTTCTTCCTGTTTGAATACCCTTTTATTTCTTTCTCTTGCCTGAATGCCCTAGCCAGAACTTCCAATACTATGTGGAATAGGAGTGGTGAGAAAGGGCATTCTTGTCTTGTGCCAGTTTTCAAAGGGAATGCTTCCAGTTTTTGCCCATTCAGTATGATATTGGCTGTGGGTTTGTCATAAACAGCTCTTATTATTTTGAGATACATTTCATTGATACCTAGTCTATTGAGAGTTTTTAGCATGTAGGGGTGTTGAATTTTGT
>NW_012102277.1:23862-38152 GCF_000951045.1 Mandrillus leucophaeus
GTGGTGATATCCCCCTTATCATTTTTTGTTGCTTCTCTTTGATTCTTCTCTTTTTTCTTCTTTATTAGTCTGGCTAGTGGTCTATCTATTTTGTTGATCTTTTCAAAAAACCAGCTCCTGGATTCATTGATTTTTTTGAAGGGTTTTTTTTGTGTCTCTGTCACCTTCAGTTCCGCTCTGATCTTAGTTATTTCTTGTCTTCTGCTAGCTTTTGAATTTGTTTGCTCTTCCTTCTCTAGTTATTTTAATTGTAATGTTAGGGTGTTGAGTTTGGATCTTTTCTGCTTTTTTTTGTGGGCATTTAGTGATATCAATTTCCTTCTACACACTGCTTTAAATGTGTCCCAGAGATTCTGGTACATTGTGTCTTCTTTCTCATTGGTTTCAAAGAACATCTATATTTCTGCCTTCATTTCATTATTTACCCAGTAGTCATTCAGGAGCAGGTTTTTCAGTTTCCATGTAGTTGTGCGGTTTTGAGTGAGTTTCTTAATCCTGATTTCTAATTTTATTGCACTGTGGTCTGAGAAACCATTTGTTAAATTTCCATTCCTTTGCATTTGCTGAGGAGCGTTTTACTTGCAATTATGTGGTCAATTTTCAAATAAGTGCGATGAGGTGCTGAGAAGAATGTATATTCTGTTGTTGATTTGGGGTGGAGAGTTCTGTAGATGTCTATTAAGTCTGCTTGGTTCAGAGCTGAGTTCAAGTCCTAAATACACTTGTTAATTTTCTGTCTTGTTTATCTGTCTAATATCGATAGTAGGGTGTTAAAGTCTCTCGCTATTATTTTGTGGGAGTCTAAGTCTCTTTGTAGGTCTCTAAGAACTTGCTTTATGAATCTGGGTGCTCCTGTACTGGGTGTATATATATGTAGGATAGTTAGCTCTTTTTGTTGCATTGATCCCTTTACCATTATGTAATGCCCTTCTTTGTCATTTTTTAATCTTTGTTGGTTTAAAGTCTGTTTTATCAGTGATTAGGATTGCAACCCCTGCTCTTTTTTTGCTTTTCATTTCCTTCGTAATTATTCCTCCATCCCTTTATTTTGAGTCTATGTGTGTCTTTGCACGTGAGATGGGTCTCCTGGATACAGCACACTGATGGTTCTTGACTCTTTATCCAGTTTGCCAGTCTGTGTCTTTTAATTGGGGCTTTATCCCATTTACATTTAAGGTTAATATTGTTTTTATTATTATTATTTTTTAATTTTCTATTATACTTTAAGTTCTAGGGTACATGTGTACAATGTGCAGGTTTGTTACATATGTGTACATGTTAAGGTTAATATTGTTATTTGTGAATTTGATTCTGTCATTATGATGCTAGCTGGTTGTTTTGCCCGTTAGTTGATGCAGTTTCTTCATAGTGTTGATGCTCCTTACACTTTGGTATGTTTTTGCAGTTGGCTCGTATTGGTTATTCCTGTCCATGTTTAGTGCTTCCTGCAGGAGCTCTTCTAAGGCAAGCCTGGTGGTGACAAAATATCTCAGTATTTGCTTGTCTGTAAAGGCTTTTATTTCTCCTTTGCTTATGTAGCTTAGTTTGACTGGATATGAAATTCTGGGTTGAAAATTCTTTTCTTTAAGAATGTTGAGCCAGGTGCGGTGGCTCACACCTATAATCCCAGCACTTTGGGAGGCCGATGCAGGCAGATCACAAGGTCAGGCAATACAGATAATCCTGGCTAACATGGTGAAATCCTGTGTCTACTAAAAGTACAAAAATATTAGCCAGGCATGGTGGCAGGCGCCTGTAGTCCCAGCTACTCAGGAGGCTGAGGCAGGAGAATGGCGTGAACCCGGGAGGCAGAACTTGCAGTGAGCCAAGATCACGCCACTGCACTCCAGCCTGGGCGACAGAGTGAGACTCAGTCTCAGAAAAAAAAAGAAAAGAAAAAAGAATGTCAAACATTGGTCTCCACTCTCTTCTGGCTTGTAGGGTTCCTGCGGAGAGATCCGCTGTTAGCCTGATGGGCTTCCCTTTGTGTATAACACAACCTTTCTCTCTGGCTGACCTTACATTTTTTCCTTCATTTAAACCTTGGTGAATCTTGACAATTTTGTGTCTTGGGTTTGCTCTTCTCCAGGAGTATCTTTGTGGTGTTCTCTATATTTCCTGAATTTGAATATTGGCCTGTCTTGATAGGTTGGGGAGGTTCTCTTGGATAATATCCTGAAGAAGGTTTTCCAACTTGGTTCCATTCTCCCTGTCACTTTCAGGTACACCAATCAAACATAGGTTTGGTCTTTTCACATATTCCCATATTTCTTGGAGGCTTTGTTTGCTCCTTTTCATTCTTTTTTCTCTAATCTTGTCTTCTTGCTTTATTTCATTATCTTCAATCACTGATATCCTTTCTTCTGCTTGATCAGTTTGGCTATTGATACTTGTGTATTCTTCATGAAGTTCTTGTGCTATGTTTTTCAGCTCCATCAGGTCATTTATGTTCTTCTCTAAACTGGTTATTCTAGTTAGCAATTCGTCTAACCTTTTTTCAAGTTTCTTAACCTCCTTTCATTAGGTTAGAATATGCTCCTTTAGCTCCGAGGAGTTTTTTATTACCCACCTTCTGAAGCCTACTTCTGTGAATTCATGAAACTCATTATCCATCCAGTTTGTTCCCTTATTGGCGAGGAGTTGTGATCCTTTGGAGGAGAAGAAGAGTCCTGGTTTTTGGAATTTTCAGCCTTTTTGCGCTGGTTTCTCTCCATCTTTGTGGATTTATCTACCTTTGGTCTTTGATGTTGGTGACCTTTGGATGGGGTTTCTTTGTGGATGTGCTATGCTTTCTGTTTGTTAGTTTTCCTTCTAATAGTCAGGCCCCTCTGCCTCAGGTATGCTGGAGTTTGCTGGAGGTCCACTTCTGACCCTGTTTGCCTGGGTATCACCAGCAGAGGCTGCAGAACAGCAAAGACTGCTGCTTGTTCTTTCCTCTGGAAGCTTCGTCCCAGAGGGGCACCAGCCAGATGCCAGCCAGAGCTCTTCTGTATGAGGTGTCTGTCAGCCTCTACTGGGAGGTGTCTCCCAGTCAGGATACATGGGGGTCAGCAACCCTTAGCTGAGCTCGAATGCTGTGCTGGGAGGTCTGCTGCTCTATTCAGAGTCATCAGGCAGGAAAACTTAAGTCTGCTGATGCTGCACCCACAGCCACCCTTTCACCCAGGTGCTCTGTCCCAGGTATATGGGGGTTTTATCTACAAGTCCCTGACTGGGGCTGCTGCCTTTTTTTCAGAGATGCTCTGCCCAGAGTATAGAAATCTGGCAGTCTGGCCACAGCAGCCTTGCTGAGCTGCAGTGGGCTGTGCCCAGTTCGAACTTCCTGGCTCCTTTGTTTACACCGTGAGTGTAAACTCAAGCCTCAGCAATGGTGGATGCCCCTCCCCCAACCAAGCTCAAGTGTCCCAGATGGATCTCAGACTGCTTCTCTGCTGGCAGTGAGAATTTCAAGCCAGTGGATCTTAGTTTGCTGGGCTCTGTGGGGGTGGGACCTGCTAAGCCAGACCACTTGGTTCCCTGGATTCAGTATCCCTTTCCCGAGGAATGAACGGTTCTGAATCTCTGGTGTTCCAGGCACCATTGGGTTATGGAAACAAAACAAAACAAAAACAAAAAACTCCTGCAGCTAATTCAGTGTCTGCCCAAATGGCTGCCCAGTTTTGTGCTATGCACATGTATTTTTATTGAGGCACTATTTACAATAGCAAAGACTTGGAATCAACCCAAATGTCCATCAGTGACAGACTGGATTAAGAAAATGTGGCACATATACACCATGGAATACTATGCAGCCATAAAAAAGGATGAGTTTGTGTCCTTTGTAGGGACATGGATGCAGCTGGAAACCATCATTCTCAGCAAACTACCACAAGAACAGAAAGCCAAACACTGCATGTTCTCACTCGTAGGTGGGAACTGAACAATGAGATCACTTGGACACAGGAAGGGGAACATCACACACTGGGGCCTATTATGGGGAGGGGGGAGTGTGGAGGGATGGCATTGGGAGTTATACCTGATGTAAACGATGAGTTGATGGGTGCTGATGAATTGATGGGTGCAGCACACCAACATGGCACAAGTATACATATGTAACAAACCTGCACATTTTACACATGTACCCTAGAACTTAAAGTATAATTAAAAAAAAAATTTAGGACCCACCAGCCCCAACAATTGCATGAGCCAATTCCTCAAAATAAATCTCTTTATGTATGTATCACTTATACATACATGCAACATGTTAACACACATACATATATATGTGTACATACATACTTATGCCCCCTGTTGCTTCAGTTTCTCTGGAGATCCCTCACTGATACTCTTGCCTCATGAAGTGAAAGCCTGGGGAATTGGAATTGTTCTGGTTTTCCCATTAACCAGTAAAGTGAACTCAAACAGTCTATGGACTTGTTGAGGACAAAGACTACATTTTCCTTACTGATGTTTTTCTGGCATCTACATAGCTCCTAGTGTACGTTAGGTGCTCAGTAAGTATTTGATGAGTTAATGAATAAATGAATAGTCTGCCTTTTCCTTGGGCTCACTTGTCTTTTCTAGAAAAAAAGGAGGTTGATTTAACTACATTCCCTGAGGCTCTTCCAGAAATGTAGAGTAGCAATTAAGAAATTTAGGTCTGGATTCAGGCATAATGGGTTTGAATCCCAGCCATGCCACTTAATAGCTATATGACTTTGGGTAATTTCGTTTAACCAGTCAGTATTGCTATTCCCACCAAACGTTACCTCGTTTAATTCTCACCACAAGTCTAAATGAGTAACGTTTGGTGGGAATACTCTGCCTATTACAGAAAAAGTATCACTAGCTGTTAATTGCTGCCACTGCCACTGCAGCAACCATCACCACCACCACTACCACCACTACCACCACCTTTACCATCATTGTTATCATCCACCCATGTGATTAACTATTTTTTAGGCATCTTTCTTGAAGGCTGTGTTTGTTGGAGAACATCTGATCTGAGAACACAGATAGGAGAGGTATGTACACAACAACTGAAAGTTAGAAAATGGGTTAGAGGGCCAATATTAAGGCTGAGGAGCACACAGAAGTCCCAGGAAGTTGGTACTCAGTGTGTCTCAGAAATCCAGAGATAAACTCTAGTAAAATGGGAATTTTTCATGAACCTTCTACTATAGAGGGAATTTAAAGCACATCCTCCCAGATACTTTAAATTACCTCTAGACTACTTCTAATACTTAATACAATATAGGTGTCATGTAAATAGTTGTTATACTATGTTTACAGAATAATGACCAAAACAAATAAGTCTATCAGTAGAGACACAATTATTTTCTGAATATTTTCAATGTGTGATTGGTTGAATCCATGGATGCAGAACCCATGGATACAGAGGGCCAACTGTATATTCCAAACCTACCTATTTCTCAGCAGCTTCCCCATAACATCTTAGAATATGCTACTATCATCTCACTCCTTAACTACCACAACAGCCACTAAGGGATGTCCCTGCTTCCTCCCATTCTGCCTTATAGTACACACATCATACATAGGCAATCAATCTTCATAAAATATATCACATCATTCCCCTGTTTAAAACCTTCTCATTTGTCAACATTCAGCATTTATGGCGCCCCCTTATGTGCTAGGCGCTGTTCTAGCTGTTAGAAATACAGCAGTGAAGAAACCAAACAAAAATGCCTGACCTTGGGGAGTATATGTCCTACTTAGGGATGCTGACAATAAACAAACAAAGTGGCTAACGCTGGGGGTGCAATTTTTATATGGGCAGTCAGGAACAGTCTCAAGGAGAAGGTTGTATTTGAGCAATGAATTGAGCAAGTAAGGGAATGAGCCATGTGAGTGTCTGCGGAAAGCTCTTTAGACTGAGGGAACAGCCAGGGCAAGGGCCTGGAAGCAGAAGCATGCCTGGCACGTTCAAGAAACAGCAAGGAAATGCCAGGTAAGACATTGTGAGGGCCTGGCCTTTGCTCTGAGTGAGATGAGAAGATTTTGGACTGTATTGACTAAAAGATAGATTAAAAGCATGGCATGATCTGACTTACATTTGTAAAGGAACACTCTGGTTGCTATGCTGATAATAGAGTGAAGGAAGTTAAAGCAAGAAGGTAAGGTGAGGGGTTAGTGCAATAATCCAAACAAGAGATGATGGGGTTTGAACTAAGGAATAGCTTTGTGGCAAGTGATGGGTAAATAGACCCCAGACATAATTTGAAGACAGAACCCACAGAGTTTGCAGACAGAGTGGATGTCTGGGAACTGAGGCATCAGGAATGACTCCAGGTATTTTGGCTTAAAAAAACTAAATAGATGGACTCATCCTTCCCAAAGACAGGAGAGACTGTCAGTGAGGTAGATTTGTAGGGACAGAAGGAGGTTCAGTTTTGCATGTAAAGTTTGAGTTTCCTTTTAGACATGAAGTAAAAGCATTGAGTATGCAGTTATATACACAGGTCTAGAATGCAGAAGTTGCTTATGGGTATAAATTTGGGGATTATCAGCATATAGAAGGTATTTAAAGTCAGGGGACTGGATGAGATCACCTGGGGTATGATCTTGGCTAGAAATAAGAAGAGAGGGATCCACAGACCCTGAGATACTCTAAAGTTAAGAGATATAGGATAAAAGAAGTAATCAATTAGCAAGAAAAGATGGATTAACTTCCCATTGCACTAGAAAACAATTCAGATACCTTGTCTGCAGGCCTTATGTGATCTGACCCAGTCAGCTTTATCTCCTGCTTTCTCTTCTGTTCACTAAGCACCAGCCAGCCACACTGGACTTTATTTTGATCCTTAAATCAATGAAACTCATTCTTCTTTCAAAGCTTTGAACTTGCCTGGAAATATCTTCTTTCAATCCTTATAGCTAACTTTTTGTCACTCAAGTCTCCTGAGTTTTTATGTTGCTTCCAAGGAGAGGAATTCCCCATCCTGCTCAGTTCACATATTCCTTTACCTTTGTGTGTCTGTCTAGCTATTTTTATTCTATTGCACTTATCACTATCGTAATTTTCTTACCTTAGTTTCCATTTTTACTGTCTATTCCACCCACCTACCCACCCCCAACTCTGGCCAGGTAAACTTAATGAGGGTAAAAACTCCAGGTTGTTTTGTTGACTCCACACAGATGTATCCCCATTACCTAGATTGGCAACCATTACCTAGTAAGTGCTCAACTTATAGTTAAGGAATGAATATAAACCAAAATCTAGAGAGGTAAAGCAGCCTCCTCAAGGTCATCCATGAGTAGCAGAGCCAAGACTAGAGCTCCAATTTCTAACACTAAAGTTATGGTTGGTTGGTTTGTACTCCCAGTTATTGCAGAGAAGGAAAGGATAGTCTAAATGAAACCATTCATACTCATTTTTAAGTTAATAGTTGACCAGTTTAACCCTCTTTTCCCTGGCCACTCTCTGTAACCATTCATAGCTCCACACAGATGTATCCTGGCCACTTGTAACTTTAAGCATGAAAAATCATTGACTAGGATTAGAAGGGAACTTTAAGAAAACAAATTATAGTGTATTGAAGCTTAGATGGGCAGTGGAGGTAGTGCATAGTCACTTTTAATCCAACTTTCCTTTTCCCTTACAATATCATGATCTTGAAAGGTGTTTGGTCAGTGGCCAAAAAAAAAAAAAAAAAAAAAAGAGAACAAAACTAATTTACATCTCTACTAGTTTCCTGGTGCCCTTCAGATGTCCCTAAGAGAAAGGATTTTTTCATTCATTCATTTGACAAATATATATCAAATCAACTATTCTAGAAGCTGATGATCCAACAGTGAACAAAAAAAGGTAAGGTTCTTATTCTCAGATGCTTAAATCTGATCAGCGAGACAGACATTAAATAAATAAATGAATAAATGAACAAAATAATGTCCATTGAGGTTAGGTGATGTGATGACAGTAAAATGGGACAATGTGATACAGAGCATGCAGCTGTCTGAAATAACCGCAGACATTGGATGAATTTTGGATACCTGGCTTCCGCTCTGGTTTCTGACTTAGCATTAAATCCATACAGATCTTATGGTTCTCCCCTTGGAATAGTGTTAAGTGCCTCCTCATGGGAAATTCTGGGGGCTCCTTGCCCACTCGACTCCCATTTCACAGACCAGAATCAAGCCTGAGGTCCAGCTTCTGTTTGTGACCCAGCATGTCTCCAACTCCATTTAACACCAAATTCCACTGCTCAGGGCGCAATGTCTATGAGGACTGGGTCCACATGTTTGAACTAGCTATGTTGCCCCATTGACTAGCTATTGACTTACTCTTTACACACCTAACTGAACATTGGGTTAGTCTGCCAAATGCCTCTGGCAGCACATGTGGCTGTAGCTCAGATTAGCCAGGAGAACAGGAGGAGGCACTGATGTCTTTGCTGTGTGAAACAGAATCACACATGCTTGTCCCTCCACCTGCTTTGCCCACAGAAGAAGAGTTGAAATATATACATTTATTTCCACCTCTGAACAGCTTGGACAATCTCGATCCAGAGTTCTTCACATCTTTGTTAGGCAAGTCTTTGGAGAAATTGTATCCATGGATTTGAGCATTATGCAAATCAAGATGTGAAACAACCTTGCCACTAAACTTCTGTGTGATCTCAGGCAAGTCATTTAATTTCTTTAAATCTCAGCTCATCTGTTAAAGGTGAATAATACATACACTTACCTATAAAGTCTGTAGTGAGAATGGAATAAAATATCTAGAGTACTTAGAGTGTCATGGTACATGTGTCACCTAAGAGCTTAAACTTTTGGAGCTGGAAAGAAATTTAGAGATCACACCTCTAATGAATAGATGGGGATACTCAGGCCTAGAGATGGAAAGCAATTTATCCAGAGCTAATCAGCAGAGAAGCCAGAAAGAGACCTTCAGCCCCTGATTCCTACATGTCAGGTTGCCTTCCTGGGGCTCATCCAAAAAGAAAGAGAAGGCTCAGCCTTGTGGCTCCTTGCTCCAGCAGCACAGGTTGGACCAAGCAATCAGCGTTTAAAAATGTAGGTTCCAGCTGCTCCATCAACTTGCTGTGTGGCTTTAGGCAGAAAATGATGTTCCTCTGAACCCAGGTTCTTTACCTCATGTAGAAATGGCTAGGGATTATGGTGAGATTTGTCCCGAGACTGTGAGGTCTAGTTGTACATGCTCTGTAAATCTCATTCCGCCACAACAATCTGCTGCACGCCACCAGGATCACTCTGACCCCTCTTCATTCAGGTGTTCATGTGCCTGCAGGCTTAGGGCCAACTACACAGTTAGTTGAATTCCCTCTATAGTAGAAGGTTCATGAAAAATTCCCATTTTACTAGAGTTTATCTCTGGATTTCTGAGACACACTGAGTACCAACTTCCTGGGACTTCTGTGTGCTCCTCAGCCTTAATATTGGCCCTCTAACTCATTTTCTAACTTTTAGTTGTTGTGTACATACCTCTCCTATCTGTGTTCTCAGATCAGATGTTCTCCAACAAACACAGCCTTCAAGAAAGATGCCTAAAAAATAGTTAATCACATGGGTGGATGATAACAATGATGGTAATGGTGGTGGTGGTGGTAGTGGTGGTGGTGATGGTTGCTGCAGTGGCAGTGGCAGCAATTAACAGCTAGTGATACTTTTTCTGTAATAGGCAGAGTATTCCCACCAAACGTTACTCATTTAGACTTGTGGTGAGAATTAAACGAGGTAACGTTTGGTGGGAATAGCAATACTGACTGGTTAAACGAAATTACCCAAAGTCATATAGCTATTAAGTGGCATGGCTGGGATTGAAACCCATTATGCCTGAATCCAGACCTAAATTTCTTAATTGCTACTCTACATTTCTGGAAGAGCCTCAGGGAATGTAGTTAAATCATCCTCGTGGGAGGATGTGCTTAGGTTATATGCAAATACTATTTTATTTTTATTATTTCAATAGTTTTTTGGGGAACAGGTGGTGTTTGGTTACATGGCTAAGTTCTTTAGTGGTGATTTCTAAGATTTTGATACACCCATCACCTAAGCAGTGTGTACTGTACCCAGTGTGTAGTCTTTTATCCCTCACTCTCCACCCATTCTTTCCCCCATGTCCCCAAAATCCATTCATTGTATCTTTCCTATGCCTTTGCATCCTCATGGCTTAGCTCCCACTTATGAGTGAGAACATATGATGTTTGGTTTTCCATTCTTGAGTTACTTCACTTAAAATAATGGTTTCCAACTCCATCTAGGTTGCTGCAAATGCCATTATTTTGTTCCTTTTTATGGCTGAGTAGTATTCCATGGTGTGTGTGTATGTATGTGTGTGTGTGTGTGTGTGTGTGTGTATATATATATGTATATATATACACTGACAACAAAGTGGTATTGGAGTGTTATAGGGTTATGGAGAATACCTTCAATCATTAATTATAGGTTTTAAATTTACCTTGGCTTTTAAAGGAATAGGGTACACTTTTTTTTTTCTTAACTACTTGTATATATCTCTCTTTCTGTCTTTGACTTTCTCTCTCTCTCTCTCTCTTTCTTTTTGACTTTACTTTTGCCTCTCTTCTTTTCTCTCTCTGCCTATCTCTTTCTTTCTCTCCTCTCTCCTTGACTTTCTCTTTGTCTGTCTCTTCCTCTCTCTCTTTGCCTCTTTTCCTCTCTGTCTCGTTCCTTTCTCTCTCTCTGCTGGTCTTTCCTTGCCTCTGCCAGCCACTTATGCTGCTGTTCTCTCAACCACTGTGTAGTGGGGGTGGGGGGTTCTAAAACCAGCTGTAACCAAGTGTCTATGTACAGGAACTCTGGTATAGGTTCCTTGGCTTACAGGTTACCTTGTGCCATACCTTTGAAACAAGGAACCTGCCCAGGCTTCCTTCTTTTTTCTTTTCTTTTTTTTTTTTTTTTTTTTTGAGACAGAGTCTCGCTCTGTTGCCCAGGCTGGAGTGCAGTGGTGCGACCTCGGCTCACTGCAAGCTCCGCCTCCCGGGTTCACGACATTCTCCTGCTTCAGCCTTCCAAGTTCCTGGGACCACAGGCGCCCACCATTGTGCCTGGCTAATTTTTTTGAATTTTTAGTAGAGATGGGGTTTCACCGTGTTAGCCAGGTTGGTCTCAATCTCCTGACCTTGTGATCTGCCTACCTTGGCCTCACAAAGTGCTGGGATTATAGGCGTGAGCCACCATGCCCGATCCAGACTTCCTTCTAATGGCCAACCTATCTCTGATGCTGGCCAGTCTATAAGTTTTCCTAGTATCATAGTACTCTATAGTCTCCTTTAAATTCTTTTTTGAAATTTTTCAACATAGTTCCTAGCAAGGTGGGCTTATTTGTGCCTGACCTATGCTTCTTCGATATAAAACACCACACTCACACCACACGCACACCACATAACAAAGAATGGGTAAAAAGGGCACACACACACACACACACACACTTTTGCAGTTTGCAACAAACCAAAATCAAAACCAAATCACAGTATCCAGAAATCCAAGCCAGGTCAAAACCAAAACCAAAGTATCAAGCAAGCCAACTTAAGCCAAAAACAAAAACCAAAGTGCCGGTACAGGCACACCACGGGTGATCAGGCCACGCTTCCACTCAAATGGAGTAGGCAAGTTCCCAAGACCAATCCTGTCAAGCAACTCAAACCAAATCAAAACCAAAACCAAAGTGCTGATAAAGGCATGCCATGGGTGATCAGGCCATGCTTCCACTCAGAGTGGGCAAGTTTCAAAGACTAGTCTTACCAAGTTTTAGATGTCCAGACTCCAAGTGCCCATTCCTTCCCAGTGTTCAGATACTGATTTGATCCTCCATGGGGGCCTGCCACACACTGCTCTGGCAAGGCGTCCTACTGGGGCAAATGCCTACCCAGGAGCACTGTCAGGATCTGTGTCGCTTGGGCTGGTTGGAGTCCCCCACAGGGATGTTCCACAGGGAGGGCTTAAGACACCTACAGAGCTGCCTCAACCATCCACCAGTCACCTTGCTTCCCAGTCAGGGAACCAAGAAATGTAGCAGGACGAGCCACAGACAAAACTCAGACACTGAGTTAAAGAAGGAAGGGGTTTATTCGGCCAAGTGCATCGGCAAGACTCCGGTCTCAAGAGCCAAGCTCCCCGAGTGAGCAATCCCTGTTCCTTTTAAGGCTCACAACTCTAAGGGGATGCATGTGAGAGGGTTGTGATTGATTGAGCAAGTAGGGGATACATGACTGGGGGCTGCATGCACCAGTAATTAGATCAGAACAAAACAAGATAGGGATTTTCACAGTGCAATCCTATACAATGTCTGTAATCTATAGATAACAGAACCAATTAGATCAGGGGTCGATCTTTAACTACCAGGCCCAGGGTGTGGTGCTGGGCTGTCTGCTTGTGGATTTCATTTCTGCTTTTTAGTTTTTACTTCTTCTTTCTTTGGAGGCAGAAATTGGGCATAAGACGATATAGGGGTGGTCTCCTCCTTTAAAGGAATCTCCACACTGTTTTCTATAGTGGTCGTACCAGTTTACATTCCCATCATCAGTATAAAAGTGCTCCCTTTTCACCACATTCATGCCCACATCTATTATTTTTTGATTTTTTGATTATGGCCATTCTTGTAGGAGTAAGGTGGTATCACATTGTGGTTTGATTTGCAGTTCCCTGATCATTAGCAATGTTGAGCATTTTTTCATATGTATGTTGGCCATTTGTATATTTTCTCTTGAGAATTGTTTATTCTGGTCCTTAGCCCACTTTTTGTTGGGATTATTTGTTTTTTCTTCCTTTTTTTTTGAGTTCTTTGTAGGTTCTGGATAATAGTCCTTTCTCAGATGCATAGTTTGCGAAGGTTTACTCCCACTCTGTGGGGTGTCTGTTTACTCTGCTGACTGTTCCTTTTGCTGTGCAAAAGCTCTTTAGTTTAATCAAGTCCCACCTATTTATCTTTTCTTTGTTGTTGTATTTGCTTTTGGGTTCTTGGTCAAGAAGTCTTTGCGTAAGCCGACACCTAGAAAGGTTTTTCCAATGTTATCTTCTAGGATTTTTATGGTTTCAGGTCTTAGATTTTAGTCTTTGATCCATCTTGAGTTGATTTTTTATATAAGGTGAGAGATGAGGATCCAGTTTCATTCTTCTACATGTGGCTAGCCAATTATTCCAGCACCATTTGGTAAATAGATTTTCCTTTCCTCACTTTATGTTTTTGTTTGCTTTGTCAAAGATCAGTTAGCTGTAAGTATTTGGGTTTATTTCTGGGTGCTCTATTCTGTTCCATGGGTTTGTGTGCCTATTTTTTTATACCAGTACCATGCTGTTTTGGTGACTGTAGCCTTATAGTATAGTTTGAAGTCAGGTAATGCGATGGCTCCAGATTTGTTATTTTTGTTTAGTCTTGCTTTGGCTATGTGGGCTCTGTTTTTGTTCCATATGAATTGCAGGATTGTTTTTTCTAGTTCTGTGAAGAATGATGGTAGTATTTTGATGATAATTGCATTGAGTTTGTACATTGCTTTTGGCAGTATGGTCATTTTCACAATATTGATTTTACCCATCCATGAGCATAGGATGTCTTTCCATTTGTTTGTGTCATCAATGATTTCTTTCAACTGTGTTGTAGTTTTCTTTGTAGAGGGCTTTTACCTCCTTGGTCAAGTATATTCCTAAGCATTTTATTTTTATTTTTTTGCAGCTATTGTGAAAGGGGTTGAGTTCTTGATTAGATTCTCAGCTTGGTCTCTGTTGGTGGATAGCAGTGCTACTGATTTGTGTACATTAATTTTGTGTCCAGAAATTTTACTGAATTCATTTATCAGATCTATTAATATAAGCTTCTTGAATGAGTCTTTAGGATTTTCTATGTATATGATCATAGCACTGGCAAACAGTGACTAGTTGACTTCCTCTTTACCAATTCGAATGCCCTTTATTTCTTTCTCATGTCTGATTGCTCTGGTTAGAACTTCCAGTACTATGTTGAATAGAAGTGGTAAAAGTGGGCATCTTTATCTTGTTCCCATTCTCAGGGAGAATGCTTTCAACTGTTCCCCATTCAGTATAATGTTGGCTGTAGGTTTGTCATAAATGGTTTTTATTGCTTTAAGTTATGTCCCTCGTATGCCAGTTTTGCTGAGCTTTGATCATAAAGGGATGCTAGATTTTGTCAAATGCTTTTCCTGCATCTATTCAGATGACCATGTGATTTTTATTTTTAATTCTGTTTTTTTTGTTTGCTTGTTTGTTTGTTTTTTTGAGATGGAGTCTCGTTCTGTCACCCAGACTGGAGTGCAGTGGTGCGATCTTGGCTCACTGCAAGCTCTGCCTCCCGGGTTCA
>NW_012102277.1:38947-40236 GCF_000951045.1 Mandrillus leucophaeus
TTTAATCTAGGAGGGTTGTATATCTCCAGAAATTTATTATCTCCTCTAGGCTTTCTAGTTTTTGTGCATAAAGGTATTCATAGTAGTCTTGAATGATCTTTTGTATTTCTGTGCTATCAGTTGTAATATCTCCTGTTTCATTTCTAATTGAGCTTATTTGAATCTCCTCTCTTCTTTTCTTGGTTAATTTCACTACTAGTCTATCAATTTTGTTTATCTTTTCAAAGAACTAGCTTTTCGTTTCATTTGTCTTTTGTATTTTGTTTCAATTTCATTTAGTCCTGCTCTGACCTTTGTTATTTCTTTTCTTCTTCTGGGTTTGGGTTTGCTTTGTTCTTATTTCTCTAGTTTCTTGAGGTGTGACCTTAGATTGTTTATTTGTGCTTTTTCAAAAATTTTTATGTAGGCATTATTCTATGAACTTTCCTCTTAGCACTACTTTTGCTGAATCTCAGAGGTTTTGGTAGGTTTTATTACTATTATTGTTTAGTTCAAAGAGTTGCTAAATTTCCATCTTGATTTTATTGACCCAATGATCATTCAGGAGAAAGATATTTAATTTCCATGGTTTTGGGGGTTCCTTTTGGAGTTGATTTCCAATTTTATTCTACTGTGGTCTCAGAGAGTACTTGATATAATTTTGATTTTCTTAAATTTATTGAGACTTGTTTTGTGGCTGATCATATGGTCTATATTAGAGAATGTTCTAAGTGCTAATGAATAGATTGTATATTCTGCAGTTGTTGGGTAGAATGTTCTATAAATATCTGGTAAGTCTGTTTGTTCTAGGGTGTAGTTTAAGTCCATTGTTTCTTTGTTGAGTTTCTGTCTTGATTACCTGTCTAGTGCTGTCAGTGGAGTATTGAAGTCCCCCACTACTGTGTTGCCATCTATCTCATTTCTTAGGTCTAGTAGTAATTGTTTTATAAACTTGTAAGTGCCAGTGTTAGGTGCATATATATTTAGGATTGTGATATTTTCCTGTTGAACTAGTCTTTGTATCATTATATAATGTCCCTCTTTGTCTTTTTTTGGGGAGGGCGGGGCTTAAATTACCTATTTTATTTTATATATTATTATTTTTTATTATTATACTTTAAGTTCTAGGGTACATGAACACAACGTGCAGGTTTGTTACATATATATACATGTCCCATGTCGGTGTGCTGCACCCATTAACTCATCATTTACATTAGATGTATCTCCTAATGCTATCCCTCCACCCTCCCCCCTCCCCACAATAGGCCCCAGTGTGTGATGTTCCCCTTCCTGTGTCCAAGTGATCTCAT
>NW_012102277.1:41613-43766 GCF_000951045.1 Mandrillus leucophaeus
AAACAAGAAATGGGGAAAGGATTCCCTATTTAATAAATGGTGCTGGGTAAATTGGCTAGCCATAAGTAGAAAGCTGAAACTGGATCCTTTCCTTACTCCTTATACAAACATTAATTCAAGATGGATTAGAGACTTAAATGTTAGACCTAATACCATAAAAACCCCAGAAGAAAACCTAGGTAATACCATTCAGGACATACGCATGGGCAAGGACTTCATGTCTAAAACACCCTCTTTGTCTTTTTAAACTGTTGTTGCTTTAAAGTCTGTTTTGTCTAAGGATAGCTACTCCTGCTTGCTTTTGGTGTTCATTTACATGGAATATCTTTTTCTACCCCTTTACCTTAAGTTTATGTGAGTCCTTATGTGTCAGGTGAGTTTCTTGAAGATAGCAGATACTTGGTAAATGAATTCTTATTCATTCTTCCATTCTGTATCTTTTAAGTGGAACATTTAGACCATTTACCCTCATTGTTAGTATTGAGATGTAAGGTGCTGTTTTATCTGTCATGTTAGTTGTTGCCTGAATACCTTGGGTCTTTTTTTTTTTTTTCATTTTTTAATTGTTTCATAGGTCCTGTAAGATGTATGCTTTAAGGAGGTTTTATTTTGGTGTATTTCAAGGATTTGTTTCAAGATTTAGTGTTCCTTTTAGCAGTGCCTGTAGTGCTGGTGTAGTAGTTGGTGAATTCTCTCAGCATTTGTTTGTCTGAAAAGGACTGTATCTTTCCTTTATTTATGAAGCTTAATTTTGCTGGATACCAAATTCTTAGCTGATAATTGTTTTGTTTAAGGAGACTAAATATAGGACCTCAATCCCTTCTAGTTGTAGAGTTTCTGTCGAGAAATCTGCTGTTAATTTGATAGATTTTCCTTTGTAGGTTACCTGATGCTTTTGCCTGGATAAGTACTTCGGTTTCTTAGGTGGTGAGTGGGACTATAGAGCTCACAAGAGATTATGTCCTTTGTCTTTGGCTACTCAGGGCAGGTAGAGAAAGACCATCAGATAGAAGCAGGGTTAGGCATGTCTGAGCTCAGACTTTCCTTGGGCGGCACTTGCTGTGGCTGCTGTTGTGGATTGGGAGGTAGTTCTCAGGCTGATGGAGTTACATTCCCAGGGGGATTATGGCTGCATCACACAGGTCACCAGGGAAGTAGGGGAAAGCCGGCAGTGACAGGCCTCACCCAGCTCCCATGCAGCCTAAAAAGCTAGTCTCACTCCCACTGTGCGCCACAACAACCGCCACCCCCAACAGCACTGAGTCCCACCCCAACAACAGCACTGAGTTTATTTCCAGGCAACCAGTGAGCAGGGCTGAGAACTTGCCCAACTATAAGCCTCCCTGCAGAGAAAGCAAGCAGGGCTTTCAGATTTTATGCCTCCCTGCCTGTGGTAGCTTCTGTGTTGGTATCTGCACTCCTGGTTTGCCTCCTCTCCTGGATTCTGTCCAGGGAGCCTTTGCATTTGGTTAAATTGCTGCAAAGTTCAGCTGGAAGTTTTCTTCGCCCTGTGGTCTTTCCCCAATTCCACTGGCAGCCCTCCCCAAGGAACTGTGAGAGACAAAGTCAGGAATGGCTTTTCTGGGGACTGATAGTGCCCACAGGGCTCTTCCTGCTGCTTCCTCTACCCCTATATTTTGCTCAGTTCTCTAAATTCATCTCACCTCCACATAAGGTCAAATGCTTCTCCTGTCATCTGGACCTTCAGGTTTCCCATTGAGGAAGTGTGTTCGGGGGCAGACATTTCCCTTCTCACACTCTGGGCACTCACAGGTTTTTGGCTGTCTCACAGAGCTTGCAGTGGCAAGCCCCTTCCTTCAGAGGGTCTGTAGATTCTCTCAGCTTTCCTGGTATGTTCCCACAGTAGTTCTTGGAGAAAAGTTTACAATGTGAGTCTACACACACTGTTCTGTCTGTCTGAGTGGGAGTTTCAAGTTAGTCTTGCCTTTTGTCTGCTATTTTTATTTTTATTTTTTTATTATACTTTAAGTTCTAGGATACATGTGCCCAACCTGCAGATTTGCTACATATATATACCTGTGCCATGTTGGTGTGCTGCACCTGTTAACTAGTCATTTACATTAGGTATATCTCCTAATGCTATCCCTCCCTGACCCCCCAACCCTATGACAGGCCCTAGTGTGTGACATTCC
>NW_012102277.1:43866-52201 GCF_000951045.1 Mandrillus leucophaeus
GACATGAACTCATCCTTTTTTATGGCTGCATAGTATTCCATAGTGTATATGTGCCACATTTTCTTAATCCAGTCTATCATTGATGGACATTTGGGTTCGTTCCAAGTCCATTGATGGACATTTGGGCTATTGTGAATAGTGCTGCAATAAACATACGTGTGCATGTATTGTTCCAGTAGCATGATTTATAATCCTTTGGGTATATACCCAGTAATGGAATCACTGGGTCAAATGATATTTCTAGTTCTAGATCCTTGAGGAATTGCCACACTGTCTTCCACAATAGTTGAACTAGCTTACAGTACCACCAACAGTGTAAAAGTGTTCCTATTTCTCCACATCCTCTCCAGTACCTGTCGTTTCCTGACTTTTTAAGAGACACAACAAAAAAGAGAATTTTAGACCAATATCCCTGATGAACATCGATGCAAAAATCCTCAATAAAATACTGGCAAACCAAATCCAGCAGCACATCAAAAAGCTTATCCACCACGATCAAGTTGGCTTCATCCCTGGGATGCAAGGCTGGTTCAACATACGCAAACCAATAAACGTAATCCATCATATAAACAGAACCAAAGACAAAAACCACATAATTATCTCAATAGGTGCAGAAAAGGCCTTCGACAAAATTCAACAGTCCTTCATGCTAAAAACTCTCAGTACACTAGGTATTGATGGGATGTATCTCAAAATATTTTATTTTAATTTTTTTGAAACAATGTCTTGCTGTGTCACCCAGGCTAGAGTGCAGTGGCATAATCACAGCTCACTACAGCCTTGACCTTCCAGGGTCAAGTGATCCTCCAACTTCAGCCTCTTGAGTAGCTGGGACTGAGTGCATGGTAATGCTTGGCTTGGTTTTGCCATGTTGCCCAGGCTGGTCCTAAACTCCTGAGCTCAAGTCATCTGCCCGCCTCAGCCTCCCAAAGTGCTAGGGTTACAGGCTTGAGCCACCTCACCGGACCTCTCTGCCATTTTGTGTCAAGGACTTGAGCATTTGTGGATTGGATTTTGTATCTGAGGGAGGTCCTAGAACCAATCCCCTGTGGATACTGAAGGAAGGCTCTATTTTGACAGAGCTGACAAGACTGGCTGGTGGGTTAAATGTAGATTGATAATGAGGAATCAAGAATGAATTTTAGATTTTTAAATCTAAACAATTAGACAGATGATTGTACCATTATCTAAAATGAAGAAAACTGAGGGATGGGCTGGCTTTTATTTATTATTCATTTGTTTGAAGGTAGACTTAAGATTTCTTTGGGGGGCATATTCGGGGTCCTTTGAAGTATTTATTTATTTTGGATTAAACACCTAGACTAGGCAAAAAGTTGGATATGTCAATCTAGAGCTCATGGGTGAGGTCTGGGCTGCAGATATAAATTTGGCAACACGAAGACGTCTAAAATAAAGGAAATTAGATGAGTATGTCATCCTCTGCTCTGGAGTTTGTTCTTAGGAGTAAAGGTGGAGGAATGGGGAGAAAGGATACCCAAGTAAAAAGGACAGTGACAGGGAAGTGGCATTATTAATCGGCGCCCTATCTACAGAGCACTTACAATGCATATGCACTGTGCGCGGTGCTGGTTTTCCTGAGGTACAAAAGATGAATGTGTTCCTTTCCCTGAGGGAACTTACCTTAAAAAGCAGTCTACTTCTAGTATGGCTGCTAATAGGATTATAAGAGACAAGAAAGCTCTATCATTTATTTTGATAGAAGGAGTGGATTTTCCCCCACCCTCCTGTGTTTGAGAATCCTAATTATTAAGTTTGGAGTGGGTCCCAAATTTAACTTGGCATAGATGCATGTGAATATACAATAATTATAGCCAGGGTGAGGGTTGCATTCAAGTAAATGGTACAAAATCCTTGAGCTATCCAGGTCTCTCTTTGGTTGAGGTCATGGTGTGGAGCAATTGTCCATTATTTCTAATTCTCTGTGGATAAAGAAGAAATAAACATTTATTGAACTCTCAGTGTGTGTAATGTACTTAATACCATTTACTTACATTAATTGAGCCCTCCCTGTAATGTATGAGGTAGGTGGCATTATCCCTATTTTGCAGGCCAGAAAACCGAGGCCGAGGAGGGTTAATAAATGATCTCATGTCAAAAAGTGAGGCACTGGCAGATCCAGTACTCACCCTGAGATCTGATGTAATTTCATACTCTTTCAACTCTAAAACCTAAAGGAACACAAAATAAACTTAGTATTTCTTTCACATTATAGTACATATTTAAATTCATCTTACTTTTCCTTCCCAGTCTGCTTTTCTTTGGGCTAAACAACTTCAGCTCTTTCAAATAATCTGTGTGTGACATGTTAACTGTTATAGTGGTTGGCATAGTACCTGGTGCACAGTCAGTGCTTTACAATTGCTAGGGAATATGATTCTGCCATGTGACAGCTAAAGAGACTAAGCCTTGCAGGAGCAAGGGGGCTTATCCAGTGTCTTACACCTAATCATCTGCTCTACTTCCAAGTTCTAGCCACATTCTACTTCTATCAGTTTTTGTTTCTCAAATGCAGTTCAACTAGAATAAGGCCATCCCTTTCTCCTCCTATATTTAGGCCTCTATACTCCTTTTAATGTGGTTTCAATTGATTTGGCCTTCAGGGAACTCTCCTTGTACCCAAGGGTGTGTCTTCTCCTTTGGTTTAATGCAGCAGTTTGTGTGTTCATTTACTTTCTGAAACTGGAGCTGGCTGGCTGGCAGAATTTAATCAGAAGATTGTGTAACCATGGCAAGAAGCTGCCCAAATCCATAACTGTAATGAGAGAATGAGAGACAGGAGAATTGGATTAAAAGGCAGCTTGCTTTGCAAAGAAGGAAACTTCAACGTTTCCTCCCTTCTACCTCTTATTACCCACCTATGAGAAGAAGGATGAAAACCAAAGGTAAAATTGTGGAGTGAGGTCAGCTCTGAGTGACCCCAGGGAATTTCTAAAGTGATGGGGTTAATTAGACATGTGGAAGTATATCCTGTTTGGTAGGGTCTCTATAAAAAGAGATGGGTATTACTATTCATCCATCTCTCCATCCCTCTACCTGCCATCAATTCAACAATTCTAACAATCAAGTCAACATGTTTGTCTAACTTCTCTACCCTCTAATCCATGGCAGACCCATCTTGCTCCCCCAAACCCACCATTCAAGCTTCAGCAACATCAGTCCAACTAGGAGAAAACTTCAGTGTGACCTGCGTGGTTCTGGGTGAGCCACAGATTGCTGTGGACTTTAGCTGGGGATATCCAGGGCAGAAGGTAAGCAGCAGGTAATGGAGGCTGTGTATATGTGTATACATGGTGGTGGAGTGTTGGGGCAGCGAGGGGGCAGTGAGGGATTAGTTAGGGCCATGAGATTACAGAGAAGTGGAATCAAGAGATGTTTATGTCTAAGGCTCCCTGAGAAGAACCCCAATTCCTCCTTGTTTAACCCCCCCTACTCTTGTGTGTGAGATTTATCTGCTTGGTATTCATTGCTTTACCATAACAACCACAGCAATATGTATACAGCACTTAGGAATATGAAGTGATTTTCACATCTACCTTATTACTTGAATCATACAGAAATTCTGTGAATGCTACAGAATAAGAAAAGGTGGTTTAATGCAGGGGATTTGAGCAAAAGTTTGGAGTTGAGAAGACCAACTTGACAGCCAGGCGTGGTGGCACATGCCTGCAATCCCAGCTACTCAAGAGGCTGAGGTGGGAGGATTGCTTGAACCTAGGAGTTTGAGACCAGCCTGGACAGCATAGTGAGACTCCCATCTCAAAAAAAGAAAAAGATGACCAATTTATTATGGGGCTTTGCCATGGTATTAAACCTCCCCAAGTTGTAGTTTTCTCATCTGTAAATTAGGTAGAATGGTACAAATAAATTAGGGCATTTGTGAAGATTAAATAACAATAAAAACAGTAGTGCCTGCCATATATTAAGTACTCAATACATGTTTGCTATTATTATCTCCATCTGATGGATGAAAAAGCTGAGAATCAGCCTCAGAAAGTGACTTGTCTGATGCTGCCAGAGCTGGACTGGAGCCTGGATCTCCTGACTTCCAGCCGGCTCTGGCTGTTCCAGCCCATGGAATCAGCGTCATTGCATCTCCTCTCACAGTAAGCACAGTGCCACTGAGGTGAAGATACTTTTAAGTTGACAGGGAAAATAAGCCTTATTGTTTTCTTTTTTTAAATCAGGATTTACTTCAGAGTCATTAAAACGTTGCTATGGTTTGTAAGATTTGTTGGAGTTTCTAAGTATATTTTAATTGCTAAACCTTGCTTGAGGCTCTAGGGCAAAGGTGTTTGGGGTCCTTTGTTTTAAACAAGATGAATAAACAAGGAGGAACATGATAATCAATGAAGAGGTTGGACTGGCTGGGTGCTGTGGTCCTTTAGGCACAGACACTCTGACTCTTATTGCTCATCCATCACTTCCCAGCACAAACCTGGTGGGGAACTGGCTAAGCACCCAAGTCATACCTCTATGCCTTTTAGATTTGTATTCCCCTAACCTTCCAAGGAAGAAAGTGGATCTTGGGGCAAGGTGGCAAGCTGACTTTTGTGAGAAGCTTTTAGACTATACTTGCTTCCGGGTAGGACCCTTTCAGGAGGAAGTAGACAAACTGGAGTGTCTTGGCCAAGATCACACAGAAAGTTGAAGAGGCAAGGCTAGAAGTCAGGTTTCTTAATTCCCAGGTTAGTGTATTATCTGCCAAACCATACAAATAACCCTAAAAGCCTGAAAAGAGTCTCTGAATGTGTGCGTCAGTGCATGCGTGCAGGTATGTGCAGATGGGTACAGGAAAGGAAGAAGACTCTCATACTGCATGTCCTCTCCTGTTCTCCTTTCCAACACATGTGTGCTCAAGGGACAGCTTTGGGACAGGATCGACATTCCTAAAGAGTATCAGTTTGAGGCTTGTGTAAACAGAGAGGTGGAGCATCTCCACTACATCCCCTAGAAATTTGCCACCCAAAATGTGGTCTTTGAACCTGCAGCAGTTGTGGCACCTGGGAACTTGGTAGAAATGCAGCATCTTGGGCTACAACCTGGACCTACCGAATGTGAATCTGCATTTTAACAAGATGCAGATGTGATTTGTAGGCATGTTAAAGCTTGAGAATCACAAACTAAGAGATGATAGAAACTCATAGGCTGGCAATATATGTCTGCACTGTCGGTTGCCAACCTCTGGTCTGGATGGGAAAAGAACAATGAGTCTGTCCCATGTGCAGCTTTCATTCAGTGGTAAATTCTTGGATCACTGTGCTGAGAAATATTGATGGAATTATTTTCATGTTCAATTAGTGATACCTGCCATAGGTTTGGAATGGAGAATAGGCACTTGTGGGCTAGGTAGTCACCATCACTGAACTAGACTACCTCGAAAGCTCTTCCAGCTCTGAAATTCTCTAACTTTCATGCTGGCAAACTACTCTTGGGCTGGAAGCTGGGTGATGCCTTCTGGAAGTTGTATTGGTTCTGCCCTTAGCTAGCTCTGTGATCTTTGAGGAAGTCTCTTCCATCCTTGGAGCCTCAAATACCACGTCTGCCCCTCTCTAGGTTTACTGGGAAGCCTAAATAAGATAGGGAATATCAAACAGCTCTGTGGACCAAAATTGGTTGTAGAAATAAAAGGTATTTATGTAACAGTGATGAGGAGAATGAAGACAATTAAACAGGCTCAAAGAATATCTGTGGCATTCCTAGAACATAGAGAATGAATGGTCAAATCAGAGTCAGAATTCAAATTTCCCAACTCCCAGGTGGATTGACTGTGTCTTGGGATTAGTTCTACGTTCCATACCTAAACCCTTGAAAAAGGAAATCATATAAATGAACACATCCAAATTTAGTGATGATGATATGGTAACCGCTAATATCTATTGTATATGTGTAGTGTGCCAGGAACAAAACATAAAGTTTGTTACACGTATGATCTCTTTTAGTTCTCACATCAACCCTTTGAAGTGGGTATTGTGTATACTCCCGCTGTGTGGGAAGAAACTGAGGCTTAGAGTGTGACTTTTCCTTGAACATCTTGCTTTTTAATGTGGGATGATGTCTTACATCCAAGGGTTACAGTTATAATGGTGGAAATTCAGGCCCCAAGATAAGCCAGTTGAATGGGGGGAGGGAAAGGTACTTTTTGGGTAGAAGCAGATTGGCATATTCTAGTGCTCCTGAAATTGCACCACAAAGTGGTGGCAGGTTCTGCCAAGAAGGCTTGGCGTGAGCTGAGTTTGTCACCTTGTAGCAGTATGTGCTGCCCTGGCCCCTTTCAGGCTGAAGATACTGTAGCTGGCAGTCCTAGTGTGGGGAAGTGCCAAGTCAAGTTGGAAGGCAAGACTTTTAGACAAGATGACCAGCAAAGGTGGGGCCACAGAGCTGGGCTCGACCAGAATGCTGTGCTCCGTGTTTACAGCATGGAAACCATCTCCAAATTAAATCTCCTGTACTTGTCACTTGGGGAAAGGTGAGGGAGAGCAAATCAACAGAACACAGAAGCAAGAGAACATGAGCCTTTTTCCTATCCTCAACAGCTGGAGGCCCAAGGAATCCTGAGAACATTAGTTCTAAGTTTAACCAGTAGGGTCCATAAAGAAGTTTTCTCCCACCATTAAGCAAAACAATGTAGTGGGTAAGTGTTTGGGCTCTGAATTGATCAAGCCAGTTCAAGTCCTCTGCCACCATTTGCTGGTTGCGTCATGGTGGGCATGCTTGTTAGTCATTAAACCTCAGTTTTCTCATCGGTAACATAGAGACAACAATGGAAACTGCCACATAGATGCATCAGGGAGATTCAGTCAGATCATACATTTAAATTCATCACAGTGCCTGACACAGTAACTATTCAAAACATTGATGGCTTTGAACAAAGTTATTGTTAGCGTCATTATCATCATCCTGATTGTTAGGGTATGAGGGGTCTAATCGCAACTCTTTTGCTTGAGTTCTGTGTCAGAAATCTTCATTAAGAAATAAGACAAAGAAATAAACAGAAGTGAGACCAAAATGCCACTTTTATTACTGGAAAGCTAACACTGGAGGATGTAACCTGAATAGACAGAATAACAAAGACCTGCTACTCCATCCTGGCCAGCACAAGCCCCCTTCTTGGGAAAACCTACTTCTGTACAATTCGCTGCCAGGACGATAGGCGTGAGTTCTCTGTAGGTCACCTGGCTCAGTGAGGAAAAGAAACAATTGTAGAGCTTTGTACACCTGTCCTCAAATCCTTATCTATAAGCTCCTCTCTGCAAGGAGTGCAGAGATCAGGGGAGGGGAGGGTTGAGATGGGGCAAAAGAGGCTGGGGAAATGTTTAGATTTTATAATAAGGAAGACTACTCCAAGTAAAAGGAAATATCAGGAGTGAGCAAGAAGAGCTTCTTCTAACCTTCATATGTTACCGTGTAACAAAAACAGTGGTGTACTTAGCATATTTGACTTTTGGAGAAGATCATTTAACATTGCCTCCCTCAATTAGATAACACAATTATTTTGAGTAATAACTATATAACAATCAGAAACAACCTTTGGTTTTAAAACAATTGACACATCAGAATCATTCATTTTACTCATTTACTTATTTTCTAGAGACAGGGTCTTGCTCTGCCATCTAGGCTGGAATTCAGTGGTGTAATCTCAGCTCACTGCAGCCTTGAGCTCCTGAGCTCAAGTGATCAAGCGATCCTCCAGCCTCAGCCTCCTGAGAAGCTGGGATTATAGGTGCTCACCACCATGCCTGGTTAGAATTCATTTTATTTTTAAAGATGTTATTCAAACTCAGTAATAGTTGACATCTGCACTAAATTTTTCACTTACCAAACAAAGATATTATACTTTACATTTTGTACCTGTCTCAGTATTTTACATTTTAAACCAAAATAGACACTTTAGGTGGTTCCACAGAATGACAGAACTGAATGATCTCAACTTCTGTTTTCCCTGCTTTACAATCACTGTGCTATCCTTGTTTATTCCAAATCTACTGTTTAAATGCTGGAATATGTAGTGCAAGGGGGCTGGAGGCAGGAACTGGGCCCAAATTTCAAACTGTCACAAGCTTTCTTTTGAAATTAATGTGTGGGGCTCAGCCTAAACATTTCAAACTTATATATTACATAAGTTCCATAGTAACCTTAGCAATTATTCTGAACTTAGACCAACCAAGATTTTTGGGGGAGGAAGGAGGCATATTTTATCTCTGGCATTGTTTACGATTTCAGGCACCTGGTAATAATAAAAAGCAGATGCTTTTTGATCATTTTAAAAATTACTGGCTGGGCACGGTGGCTCATGCCTATAATCCCAGCACTTCGG
>NW_012102277.1:52641-72916 GCF_000951045.1 Mandrillus leucophaeus
GTTTCTAATTGGGCAACTCTCATTTCCTCCCTTGGCCTCAGTGCTCCTAACTGTAAATGGAGGGGGCTGACCTGGGTCATCTCTAAAAATTTCTTTTCTGCCCTAAACTCTGCTTTGAGAAGTCATCTTTCACCAGAGAGGGTAGACTGGAAAATGCATTTGAAATCTGAATCTCTCTCTGTTCGGGGAGTGATGCTGATTTACGGGGACGAGTCAGTGAAGGGAGATCATATGCCTTTGATTTATACCAGAGGCATGATGTGTTCGGGCATACACAGTTCTGAAGGAGCTGAGAATAAAATAGAGGAAATTTCAGGGTTGGTTGCCCTTGACGGGAAGAGGAGGAAACTATGACCCAGTGGGGGTGTTGATGGTGATGATGGTGCTAGCAAACATTTATTGAGCACTTATTATATGCTAGGCATGAAATCTTCGTAATGTCATCATGATGAAGATAATCATTATTTATCACCAGTTTGCAGATGAAGAATTTGGAGCTGTGCTCAAGGTCACATAGTTGGTAAATGGCAGTTGTGGGGTTTGAATCCAGGTTGTCTGACTCTAGCCTCTGTATTTTAACCACTGCGGTAGAAGACTGGGATGTGAGTAGTTGTTTCCCCTAGACAGTGTCTCTGCTCTGGGCTGGCCATATCCAGGAAAGGGTGTTACTGGGTCCTGGCATTACAGAAAGGGTCTAGGAGGCTCTGTTAAAGCAGGGTTTGGCTTGGTTCCAGAACTTTCCTGTTTCTGGCACATTGTAAAACCACTAATTGTTAATATTCTGAGGTGGTTTTGCATCTCTGATCTACCTTCCTCTTCTTTGAGGCTATAGAGACTGAAGTTTCAAGGAGGGCAAGTGACTTATTTAAGGTGACCTGGATTTAAGGGCAGGTTTGGAACCAGGATTTCATCAACTCGTCCTGCCTTGACAGGCAAAGTGTGACCTGGCTTCTTCCCATAATCTCCACTGTTGGTCTTGGGGTTCCCAGGCCACATTTTTCTACGAATTATCCAGGTCTGGCACTTAGCTACCTCTACTGTTAAGTGCTGGGTTAAACAGAGAGATGATATTCAACCCCTTCTCATCCCACCACAGGGATCTTTTGTCCATGGGTGAACTCTGTTGTTCTTGTACTGAGTTTCACAATGATTTTGAAATTTAATGATTCTACCAAGCATTATTTCCTCCTGTAAGGAACCCAAGAGGCTTATATTATACATTACTATTCCATTCATTTGAGTACAAACTCTCTCTGCTAGGCATTGGAGTCATAGACAGACATAGTCCCTGTTTTTATGAAGCTTACAGTGTAGTGCAAGACAAATGTTAAATAAGCCACAAAATAATTAGTTAATTACCCTTGTCATTATTTAATTTATTTTTGCATATGAGGGTATGGAGATTTTTTTCCCCTAAATGTTATGTGCAGTCTAAAAAGAGCTATGAGCTCTTTTCTAATCTTAGCTTTTCTCTGAAATCTTATATTTCATTTTTATTATATCTCACTTTGTTTAAAAAATGTGGCATATTTTACAGTACACTGTCAAAAATGTCACATTGTTCTTTATCCCAAACAAATGAAATTTACCTTGTAACCAACTCTCTTTCTCAAATAGCTGCAGATCTGAACAGAGAACAATGGAAGGTAATACATCTTCTACTGCAATTGCCTTAACATTCATCATCTTTCCTCAATTTTTTTTTATTAAAAACTAGAGATTAGAAGTCTATTTTGTTTATATTTCAGCCAAAGTTTGTTGAAGATTGCAACAGTCTGGGGGCTTCCTGGACATGCATGCAATAAGTTGTAATACCTGATATATGTTATGGTTTTTTCCCTCTCTGGATGTTTCAGTTGTGACCACCAGTCTTCTAATTGCGCTTCACAGTGCACCATAGTAATCCCATTTTATAGAGCAAAATGGGTGAGATGTCTCTCATTTTACACAATGAAGAATAGAATTACTGACTATAAGTTTGGGAATCTTGTCACAAGTGATATTTAGTCTCTTAAAACCTAAGCAGATCTAAATTAGAATAATACCATCTCTGCTTTCATCCATCCATTCAACAAATATTTCTTATCTGTATGTATCTTGCACAATCCTGGCTGAGAATACCCTGGGGCACAGAACAGGCTAAGTCTCAGCTTTCATGGAGCTTATATTCTAGTAGTGCTGACTACTATCAATAAGTAAACAAATACACAAGATAACATCAAATTGTGATGAGGGCAGTGCAATAAAATTACTAGGGTTATGGAAATAAGACTAGCTCGGTGATGATGGCCACATCTTTATTGAGGAAATGCCATTAAGTTGAGTCCCAAAGGAAAAGAAGAAACTAGCCAGGTGGGGAGTGGAGCATTATAGCACATGCAAAGACTCTGAGGCAGGAGGCAGCTTAGTGTGTTTGAAATACCAGAGAAAAGCAAGATTTGCGTCTAAAGAGCAGAGGTGGTCGTAGAGAGAGTAATGGGATGGGTGACTACAGAGGAAGCAAGGTCAGATCATCTCAGCCTTTAGGGCAAAACTAGGGAGTTTGGAATATTCTAAGTATAGCTGGGAAGCCAATGAGGAATTTAACAAGGCAGCCATAATTATATTTTAGGAATACCATTCAATGGAATAGTTTAAGGGGAGCAAATCTGAAAGAAAGAAAGATGCATTTGGAGGCTGTCACAGTGGTCCAGGCAAGAGATGATGGTGGCTTGGCCTATGACAGTGGAATTGAAATGGAGAGATAGAAAGTTTCAAGACAAATTTAGGGACCGGGGCAAGGGAAAGAGATTTAAGGCTATCTCTGAAGTCTGGCTTGAGAAATTTATTAGTTGCATTGTCTTGGGAAAAATTCTTATCCTTTCTGAATCTGAGGGTTGGCTGGGGCATGACGTGAGACCCTGGGAGGAGACTGAAGACCTAGGTGGGATAAACCCAGGGCAGGGAAGGGAAGATGGGGAATGCTGTTGGGCATCTGTGGAGTGGCTTAAATTGCTTCTCTACCAAGAATTATAAAATGTCATAACCTGAAGAAACCTAAATTACCAATCGTGTCAGTTACTCAAGAAAACGACAGTGACATATATTGTTTCAGCTTACACTCATAATACCTAGTTAGTAGAAATTGAATAAAGACCTTTTCTTACCAAAATATGTATTATTCAAGACTTTTGGGGTTACAAGGAAAAGAAATGCAGCTTGAACTGGTCAAAGAAGAAGAAAAATTATTTGCCATTATCATTAAAAAATAAAGAGCTAAATTTCAGGCTTGGTGAAATGTAGGTGCTCCTGTACTGTTATCCGTCATCTGATTCCTCTGAGTACAGTATCTTCCTTCCTTTGTGTTGGCTTTTCTCAGACAAATTTTCCTGAAGGGGTAGCTAAGATGGAAACCCTTTCTTCAGGTTGGTATATGAGCAGCTCCAACAGAAAGTAAGCACCTGTTTCCCAATAGTTACAACATTAAGTCCAGGGGTAGGTTCTTTTTGACCTGGCCTGGATTGCATGCTCATCCCTAAACCAATCTCAGTGGCCAGTGAGTGAACTATGTGGATGGCTCAAGGTCTGGCTGGTAAAAGGGATTGCCCCTATTTAAACCATATGAACAGAAAATAGATGATTTCCAAGGAAAATGGAGCTGCTGTTGCTGGAAGCTATAATGCATGCCGGGGAGGCAAGAATGACAGACCCACCAGGGGTCCCATGAATTCCAGTTCAGAAGCTCACCTGCCAAACAGATAAACCCTGCATCTCCCTTCACTCATTGATTCCCCAGAGGTGGTCAAAATGGGGATGTGTACAGTCTGACAATGCACAGAAGGCAGAAGCAATGCATTCCATATTACTGTGGCTTCAGACCTGGGTAATATGAACATTAAGCCAGGTACAGAAACTTTTGAAACAAAGAGTTGGGTAGTTTGGCTTTTCATGCGTGTTAGGGGGAGATGGAGGTAAATGGCAGTGAGGTGGTTTTACTCAGCTCTCCTCCAAAGCAGACATTTCTTAAATCTCCCAAATGCTTGTCAGGTTCCTTAGAAAACATTTTATCACAGTATCATAGATTGTCAGAGCTGGAAGGTAACTCAGAGATTTTTCAATCCAAACTGGTTCTCTATTCAGATGAGAAAACTGAAGCCTGGAGCAGTGAATCTGGAGAAAGGTCTTGAATCCAGGCCTGTGGCTTTGTTCCTATGAATAGTATGTTGAGCTTCTTAATTGCTTCCTGGGTGAATTTGCTTCACATATGAGCTGTCTTTTCTCTTTTTTTTTCCTACAAAAAGAATCTATTTAGTTTCCTGTGGGAGATTATCTTGGTCCATATTTCACTTTGCTAATTCTCGAATTTAAAAATCCCTCTGAGAATTGAAGGTTCTTTGGAAGATGATGGGTGGGTGACAATCACCCATGAGTCACTTTGCCCACAAAGAACTTAAGAGCATGGATAGCTCTCTTGGTTCTTTGACAAACTCAGTCTCTGCTGGACTCCATACACCCCCAGATTCACTTTCATCCACACCTCAGAAAGAAAATGTCTTCTTCAGAAGCATCGCTTTATTCAGTAACAAGCCTGCACATTCTGCACTTGTATCCCAGAATGTAAACTGTAATAAAAATTAAAGTAAAAAATAAAAAGCATAAAAGAAGCATCTTGTACACATATCTTATGATAGAGCATCTCCTCCTGAATCAGGGCAGACTGGTCACATTGGATGAGAAACCGGAATAAGTGTCCTGATTAAGATCCTGAATGATGGACTCAAATATCCTTGCCTGTGAATTTAGGCTGTAACATTTATCAGTTGTGTGACCTTGACCAAATTATTAAACTTTGTTGAACCTCAGATTCACTATATTTAAAATGAACAGATTCATATAAGTCTACCTTATTACATAGTTGAGGTAAATAAACGAATGCCTAAAAGTACTCAGCACACTGCTTGGGAGATTTTAAGGGCTGAATTTATATGTTAGTTGGGTGGTAGTGGTGGTTGTTTTAGGCAACACTGGAAGACAGCTTGAAATACTGTGTAATTCATTCAAGATATATAGTGATTCGGAGTGGAGTGTGTACCGTGTGGGTTTGTTGAAAGATTAACTCTACTTGGCCCAAATCCCACTCTGTCTGTCTCTCTTTGGAGTCTCTAAAATGTAGAAATTCTGCAGTTTCTGCTACAATAACCCTTTATTTTATCATACAATCTCAGTGACTTGTACATGCTCCCTTGAATTCATTGACTAACCCTGATATCTTCCTCTACTTCAATGGAATCGGTTCCTCCTCTGATCAATACCTGTCACTTAACAAGGACTCAGTGAAATGATGCACATATAGCATTTAGTCCACAGTGGCTGGCACATGGTAACTAATCAATAAAATGTTAGCTACTGATATTACTCTTATGACCACACCCTGGAATTATTATCAAGTACCCGGCACAGCGATAGCAATGAGAATGAGAATGATGATGATGAGGGATATCTGGGGCCACCAAGGCACAGATTTTACAAAAGGCTAAGCTTTATTAACATTTATCATCCTATTTTATTTTTCCTGGTGGGAGAAATAATTTATTAGGTCAACTTCTTCTCATCCCTCTTTTTAAGGTGAATTAATGTCAATCTTTAAAAAACAAAACAACTTTTCTCATAGATCCTGTTTGTTACCTGCTGCTTCCAATCATTTCCTCTTTACTAATCTGGTTTGGTGCTTGAAATAGATCTTTGTGGCTCAATGTCATCCATTAGAGAGACAAGATTTCCCACATACAAGTTTGATTTCATCGTTGATGTAAGTTTTCAGGGCATTCTCTCAAGCATCCTATGATTTAACCCTGAAAATAGCCCAGGGTGCAAGCATGTTACTGTTCCTGTTTTTCAGAGATGGGTTAAGTAACTTGCCCAGTGCCAAAGAGGAGTAAGTGTTCCATGTTTGGATGGAAATTTGCTCTGCTGTATCACAAGGGCTCTCATGGGGTTTGGTGTAAGTTGTCTCTTATAATGGGTCAGCATGGGGGCGAAGTCATTACAGCCGTTCTTCATATTGCCCAGGGGACAAATGTAGGGAGGAAACAGAGCAGAGACACTGACGTTCACCAGAGGCTGAGCATGTGGGCTGCACCAACAGTAGTGGTAGGAGTTTAGTTGGTATCTTTTACCATTACCCTCAAGGGTCCTTCCACTGGCTCAACTCACTGCCTTGTATTTGTCAGGTTTAGTAGTGCTTGTTATTTCTCTGTGTCAGTACTGTGATGGATATAGAGAAGGCAAACTAAGAGGACTATTTTTGAAATAAGATATATCTAGGCTTGAAATCAGCCATTTACTAGCTGTATGAGCTTGGGCAAATATAGTATTTTCTAAGCCTCAATATCCACATTTATAAAGTGGAGACAAGAGTGCTTGGGCATATCTTCATATTACAGGGAAGCGTAAGTTAATAGTAAGGATAAGTAAATAAAGCTGATCATCATCACTGCTTTTATTATTTTAAAAAGGAGAGCCCTTGAAGCATGAGGGTTGAATAGAGGAATTGGTCTGCATTCTGCAAACCCAATCATAGGCCCTCATTTCTCACTCCTTGTGTAATCTTGTTATTGCCCTTAGATTCAGTTCAATTCATTATACACTAATAATTTCCAAATGTGTATTTTGAGCCCCAGATATGCATCTGTAACTGCCTAATTAACATTTTTCTTAGGTGCTTCAAAGGCACTACAAATTGCTATGTTGAAAAGCAGGAGTTATAATCAACTCCCAAACCTGATCATGTTCAGGGTTCTCTCTCGGAGTGAATGGCCGCTCTGTCTGGCCAGTTGTGCAGGCCAGAAGCCTGAGGCTATTCTTAAACACCTTTTCTGATGTGGCCCATTAGAAAGTTCTGTAGGTTTGGCCTCTTTGATATACACTGAATGTATCCATTTCTTGCCATGCCCAGCACCTCCCTGGTCAAATCTGGCACTCTCTCTTGGCTAGACTGCTACAACAGTCTCCAAGCTAGTTACCCTACAGCTACTCTAGCCTCTTTCAGGCCAGTCAGAGGAATTTTTTTTTGTGGTAGGCAATGATTCTGTGTCCAACCCCTACTACCCGGTCTTACATCTGAATATCTCTTTAGTGTTTTCTCCTTCATTTTAGGATTAAAGCATGCTCAAGGACGTGGCCTATAAGACCTATCAGGATCTGGGCCCTGGCTCTCCCTAAGGCTCATTTTCCATTATGTTGTCTCTTGTGTTTTCTCTGCTCAGACTTACTGACCATCTTACTGTGCTTCCTGCTCACTATGTTTCAATCGTAGGCACTTTGTCCATGGTTGTATCTCTGCCTGGAGTGTTTTTCCATCCCATCTTCTACCTAAACTGCAACTACTCCTCCTTCAGATCTTAGATTAAGCCTTCCCTGACCTCCACAACTAGTTCAAATCCTTCTTTTATAGGCTCCCACATTATCCTGAACCTCTCCTTCATCGCACATGGTACAGTTGCAATTTTACATATACTTTCAAGATTTTTATTTTATGTCTGTCTTTCCTGAATAGTCTTTCTCTGTTTTGCTCATCACTGTTTTCCAGCACCCAGCACAGTACCTGGCACATAACAGATGGTCAATGAATATTTGTCCAATGAATGAGAATCCTCAAAGAGGATTCATGTTTCTGGTCTTAGCCTCCTGGCTTCAAGTGATCCTCCTGCCTTAGCCTCCTAAAATACTGGGACTACAGGCGTGAACCAATGCGTCTGGCCTGATTCATGTTTCTGTATCACAGTTCTAGTTCATTGATCTCTAAGTGGTGTTTTGTATATCATTAGCTAATGTGCATGGTGATTTACTGCTAATAAGTGTCAAAGCTGAAACTTGAACCCAGGTCTTCTGTATGACAAGCAAGCAACTTAAGAGTCTAACTGGAAGGCTTACTGCTTAAATGGCTCCCTCTTGATTCAAGAGTGAAAGGGGTATGATGATCAGAGGCTTGCCTTAGGAGTATTCCTGCTCCAAAGTCAATGATCTAGAACTGTAGGTTTAGAGATGTGGATAAGTAAATGATTCATTGGGAAATGGCTCTGAGCCTTCTGAGAACCTTAGAAAACATATTCTTTTTTACTCCTGACTGGTCATGCATAGGACTTAGAAATGAATGATAACAGAATATATTTCCTATCCCTCTTTGACATCACCTGAGTTTCAGTAAAATGTCATCTTCTATAAAGGGTAGAAGGGAGTTTATAGAGCTGGCAAAGTCTGATCACCTCCTGTCTCTTCCACCAACCCAGATTTATGTTCCTACCTGCTTAACTTTTGATGAGAAATGTCCTGGGAAGAACCTGCATCTATGTGTTCCCTTGATTTATGTCTTCCACTGCATTCTCACTGCTACCATCATAAGATCCTTGCCACCTCAAGCACTGGTCCTTTTTGGAGTATTGATAATATTCAGGGTACAGCATCAATTCTCCCTGAGCTTATGTATTTCTCATCTCAATATGATTAGTCTTCCTTATTCAGAGAAGCTCAAGGGACTACAATAGTTCCCTGTTACCTGCAACATCAACATGAGGTTCTTCTCCAGGGTCTTCAAGTAATGTCTTAATCTTTTTCCATTTGTCTTCATCTCCTATTACTCCTTAGTATATATCATTAGAATGTTTTTTCTCCCATTTTATATCAACCAGTTATATAACTCACATGTTCAAATACTTACTGAGCCCTACTATGTGCTAGGCACTGGATTGCACATTAGGGTACAGCAGGAGCAAGATAGTCACAGCACCTTCCCTCATGGACCTATGATCCATAGGGAGAGATAAACATTTAAACAACTACATTCACCATTGCTTATTTGATTAAAATGGTAGCAAGGGCTACAAAGAATGGAGGGGTGCTCAAAGTGTGTTACAGGGGAACCTTACTTTGTAAAGGGAATCAGGGAAGTCTTCTTTGGGAGGAAACGGTGAAGTTGAATCAGAGATAATTCCTTATATTCATTCCCATTTTCTATCTAGTCCTGTGTTTTTTGAATCCCTAGGAAAAGCAGCCTTTCTTCCCTCTTTCTACACAAAAGCTACACACTCCTTAGTTGTAGCTTACTTCAGTGAGTTGACTGAAAAATATGACAGTTAAAAGCTCAGATGCTTAAATCAGAGAACCGAGGTCAAAACCCAGCTCCACTATCTCTTGGCTTGGTGTCTTTATGCAAGATATTCACGTTGCTAAGCCATAATTTTCTCAAATGCCAGGTGAGGATTATAATACATTCCTCTCAGGATCATTCTGGGTGTGAAGTACTTAGCACCGTGCTGACACTTAGTAAATGCTCAATTAATAATGATCAAGATTACCATAATGATCAACTCCTGGGTTGACTTCCAGTACCTGTTTCCTTCTGTTTTTTTTTTTTTTTTTTTTAAACTCATTCTATAAACACTAGCCAGATACTCTGCCAGATGCTGGAGACACATCAGTAAATAAGGTGACCCTGCCTCAACCCTGGAAAATCCTTTTGGATCTCAGCTCCACCCCCATGGTGAGGGCCAAACCCACTCTTAGGCTCAAATGACATGAACCCAGGCCCTGACGTGACATAATATGGCACCTATTCCCACACCTGCTTTGGAGACTTGGTTCTGAAACTTTTTCTCTGCCTGGTGCCCTGTGCCTGGACCCCTGCCCAGGTTACCTGCCTCTACCTGGGTTTCCCACAGGGCTGGTGGTAGCCTTTTGCTTGCTGGTTCCTCTATCTCATATCGCAATCAACACAGCTCTGCTTGCAGAAGCTCCTAGGAAAAGGCTGGTTCACTGATCGTGCTGAGAGCTCCAAGATTAACTTTGGTTCTTGGTCAGTCTTATCTTCAGGTACATGGGATTTTTACCAAGCAGCTCATGTTGACTTTGTAGCTTTCACTCCCCAGGTTGGGCAGCACTGTGTGGATGCTAGGAGTGCTGACTTCTTGGCTGGGCAAAACACAAAACCTGCTGTCTCCAGCTCAGGACCACGAAGAAGGTCCATGGGTCTCCTGATTGTCCACTGATGAGAACTAGCTTTGAGAATATGGGATCAAATCTTCCTTTGTGGGAACAACTCCTGTATAGCCTGACTTGAATATCCACAGAATTGGGGGTGATGTATTCTGTATGATAACCCTCTTGGGGTAGTGCAGAAATCTTTAACTCTTACTTAATAGAATAACCCTTTCTTTTTTAATGAACTCTTTATACAACAGATAAAGTGATGCTTCTCGGAGAGGGTGAGGCTTAGCTAGGAGGGTAGAACACAGACTGTGGTTTACCATCCTTGTCCACCTGCCCTCCTCAACCTTAGGTCTGCATTTGAGACCCATCTATGAAACATGCTAACTTAGGACTTGGGAAAACATTCCCCAAGTCTTGATCTTGGGTTCCTCATCTGTGGGGATTCATTCATTCATTCAAGCACGCTCTTAACCCCAGATATGTGCCAAGCACTACGCTGGGAATACTGTAATGCACAAAATGGACATTGGGGTGATAGGGCTTACTCAGGTGAGGGAGACACAGTCATGAAAACTAAGCCTATGACAAAATGAGTGAAGGAGAGTTTTGCTGTCCTGAGAGAGGTGTGGTGTGGCAAGGGTGGGTGTGGAGGCAGACCTTGAGTGGTAAGGAACAGAGTCTCTCTCCTAACAGTATAAACAAGGGGCAATGATACTATACCTTTTAACCTTACAGGTATTGATTGTGTAGCTAAGTGAGATAATTTGAGAGCTCTTTGGCTTCAGACACATGTAAAAACTGCTTCTCAAAAGTCACTTTCCAAAGATAGTAGCCCCTTTTCTTACACAATCTAATGAGAACTGACCCTCACGAAATCCTAAACTTATCCTTTATAGCCTTAATTGTAGTTATTAGTTAATTTTATATTTAGCATCTGTTTTCTCTCTAAAGCTATAAGGATGGGGATTATATCTGTTTTCATCTGTCTAACCCCAGCCCTGACTATAACTGAGTAGATGCTCGATAAATATTTACTGAATGAATCAATAAAGTGATTAGAGAGAACACTGAGATCTAATATGTGGTTTGGAAAATTATAGTATTCTGCAGATTTGGGAAATGTCTCATTTGGGGATTTAGAGGCCACTGAATCAACCTTATCTTATGCATGAGAAATAAAGACCCAGAGAGGGGAGGCAACCTGGCCAAGCCACACACTGGGTCACTGGCTCACTGTGTTATTGTTCTCTTAGTTCGTGGTTGTTTTCTTCATAGCTATGGCTGTTTTATCTGAAGTGAGATAAGCTCTTAGGATTGTCTCTTAAAGTATAAGTCTGTGCCTCTGTATAAGGACTCAGGTAAGCAGAGTAGCCACCCTTGGAAATCCCTCTCTCCTGGCCTGCGTCAATGCCTGGCACCCTGCCATTAGGGAAGCATCACATTGCATTCAGTTTTGTCCTCTACAACTGCCTGTTTGAGAAGGCATGTGTGATTGGGAGAGGTAGCCAAAACCCCATTTGGTAAAACATGTATCTAAGTGATCTGCTGCTTGGAATGTGAAATTAATATGAACATGAATGTTTGTTTAAAGAATGCTAGCACTGTAAAGAGAGCTATATACAGAAGGGATAGTTAACTGATGGGTAGAGAGGAGGTGTAGGGTATGTGAACTCAGTTGGATGCAGAGAGGATGCCACACAGACACAAAGAACCAAAGGGAAATGTTTGTAGAAATTAAGCATTGGCAAGCAACATGAGTTGCTGCAAGTTGCAGGCACTGCACTTCATGGAGGAAAAGGATGGCATAGATGAACCAGAGGCAGCTCGGTCAGTTTATTGTTGCACTCCCCAAATTGTTATTGAATGCTCCCAGGTGCCCAAGCCCTGTGCCAATGCTTGGAGTCTGGGCAGAGCAGAGAGAGATGGCAGTCCCTCCTCTCATGGTGCTTGTAAAGTGGATGGAGAGACAGCTATTAAGCAAGTAATCATGGTAAAAAAATGTATATATAAACTATGATAATTGTGCCAAAGGAATGGAACGTGATCCTGTGAGAACAAGTAATATGGAAACTCCCGAAGACTGTTTGCAATGGGGAAAGTGGAGGGGTAGGGGTGTGTGTGTGTGTATAGGGAGTGAGCAGCCTTTCCTGAGAAAATAACGTGAGCTAAAACCTAAAGGGTGAGCTGAAGCAACTAGATAGATGAAGGCATGAGGAAAAGCGAGAGTTCCACGTAGAGGGAACAGCATGTTAAAAAGCCATGAGTCAGAAGGAAGCAGGTAGCAGGAAATGGAGGAAAGTAAGGGAGCCAGGGGGTTAATTTCTGCAACACAAGGCTTGGGAGGGCAAGTAGGGATACAGACCTTGCTGATCCTAGAGGCTCAGTGCTACTGCTACTCAGAGTGGTCTTTGTATGGGGGCTGCACTTCAACGGTGAGTTATAGATCTGTGGGGAGCTAGGCACAGAATGGAGAGTAAGCTTTTAGTGAAACTTGACAGAACAACTTTGTCTGCTGAAGCTAGTATTTTGCATGTCTTTTTAATTCATTTTCAAGAAATTCATTGTTATTTTACAATTTTTCAATTGTTTTCAATGGATTAGAGTCAAGGAAACCTGGTCGTTTACTCTAGAATTTGGTCTTTATTTGGAAGCTGTGGAATGATTTTGAATAGGGGCATGACAAAGTCATATGCTCAGTTTTGCAAGACTGTTGTGGGCATAGCAGAAGGCCAGGAGGCAGCAAGGGGGCTAATCCAGGGAGCCTGGAGAGAGGAGGCTGCAGCTTAGGCCAGGGAGGTGGCTGAGAAGATGGAGAAACACAGATGGATTTAAGATTGGGCAGGACTGGAAACTAAGGCCTGAACTTCTTTGGCAGGAATTTTTGTCAAGGCAGACAAAAGAGAACAGGAAAGAGGACTTCATTTGGTGAGAGCCTGGTGGGTTGGTCGTAGAAAGTTTTATTTCTGGCAGTACAGAAGGTCCTACATTTCCCAGAAAGAAAAGTTCTCATTCCCTCAATGAGCAAGAGAGCTGGGAGCACTTGTCTGGGTGGAGTCAGAAAGAGGGAGCCACCCATGGCCCATCCACAAGTGCTGGGTGCTGGGCCAGAGAAGGGCACTGGGGAAGTTTGACCCTTGAAAGTGTTGGCTAGCTCTCTATATGTTGGCTAGCTCTCTTATATATGAACCTGCAGGTTCATATATAATGTGGTTAGTGCTTTCTGGGGCATGTGGAAGAGTGAAGAGCTCAGTAGACTGAGTTGCCATGGTAGGGGAAGACCATGTCCCAAAAAATAGGTTACTTTGTGTGAAGGGAGAATTCTACTCCAGTCTTTGCCAACAAAGCATCACCATTTTGACCTTTGTTTTTGATCCCAGGTGCGGTCTAGCAGTAGCCTAACCAGGTGTCAGGGATAGTTTGGCAGAGGAGAGACAGACCTGGTGGGGTGCACCTGAGTGAGCTGTTACTGGTGTTATCTGGGCTCCTAAAGGGCTCTAGAAGACTGGCTTCTTTTAAATATTTCTCAGTTAAGTACTGGTCCTTTCGTGGATTCTGCTGCATTTGGGATATTTCATTTATCAGCCACATTGCTGCAATAAATCAAATTTGCCCTGGTCATACTCTTTACATAGTGGCAGTTGGAAAATGGATTCAGGTCTTTGTCAATTTAATCTCAGATCTGTTTTGCCGAAGGCGAAGCCAAGAGGGTGACAGAATCACAGGCCATTGTCACAATAGAAGGATGCTGGTCCTATCTGGTAGAAGTTGGAAGCAGTGGTTAGGTGGAAGGCATGACCCTCTGTCCACACTTCTCCTATTCACAATGCCTTTTACTCCTGTCAGGGCATGAAAATTTAATATGATAGAATTATATACTATCAGAGCATAAAGATATCTTAATAATTATCTATAACTTAGAAATGGCAAAAATAAGGCATCCTTGCCATTACTTCCTTTTCTCTTTCAGGCAGATGTCAAGAATCGATCCCCGTATTTTATGTAGCCTCAGAATCCTTCTCAACACACTGCTCCAAGCAGACACTACTGATCAGCTAGAGTTAGTATGTAGTCTAAGGAGACTTATATTAGTTTCCTTGGACTGCTTTAATAAAGTACCACAAACTGAATGGCTTAAAGCAACAAACCTTTTTCCTTTCACAGTGCTGGCAACTAGAAGTTCAAAATTGAGGTGTCAGCAGGGCCATGCCCTCTCCAAAAGGTCTAGGAAAGAATTCTTTCTTGCCTGTGAGTTTCTGGTGGTTGACATCAACCCTTGGTGTTCCTTGGCTTGTAGGTGCATCACTCCAGGCTCTGCCTCTGTCTTCATGTGGCCTCTTTCCCTATTTGTCTGTGCCCAAATTTGCTTCATTTTATTAGGATACCAGTCACAGGATTAGAATCCACCCTAGTTCAATTGAATAGAGACTCAAACATGCAGAAAATTTGTAAAGTCATACATGAAAATGATAATCTACATTTAGGATGCTGATGAACTCCAGGGAAGAAAAAAGAGGGATTGAAATTGAGAAGACGTCCCCAGAGTGATTTGAATCTATTTGTAATCCATTACTGTGCCCAGCTTCCCACAGACCTGTAATTCACAGTAGGAGTGCAGCCCCACACACAGACCACTCTGAGTAGCACCAGGCCTCTAGGATCAGCAAGGTCTGCATCCCCACTTGTCCTCCCAAGCCTTGTGTTGCAGAAATCCACCCTAGTTTACCCTCATCTTAACTTGATTACATTTGCACATTTATCTCAGGTGAACAGAAATTTTGGGGGGTATACTATTCAACCCAGTGTCAGACCTACAGCTATCCAGATCCCATTCTAAATTCCTATTTTGCAGATGAGAAATTTGAGGTTTAGAGAGAAAAAGGAACTTGCTGAAAATTACATGATTATTAACAATAGGTGCAAGATAGGACTTAGAATTCCAGACTGCCAGTCCAGTGTTTTTCTGGTCTATATCTGAATGAAGCATTAAAATAAAGACAGCTCCTCTTTCCCAGGAAAGACTTAAATAATCTAGTTTGATTATTTAAGTTTGGTTTCTTTCTGTGAATTTCTACCCTCAAGAGTAACCCAGCTGAGCAAGAAAAGTGATGATTCTTGCTTTCAAGTTATGATGCATTCCATGAGACTGAATCTGAAAAGAGATTGTGGTAAAGTGAAGTCCTGACCTGCCATGTGCTGAGTGTTCCTAGCCTGGTTCCAAGCACCACTCTGGTTGTACAGGGATAGATGCTCAACAGTTATTTGGTGAATTTGATGTGCAACACATGTTTGGTAAATAAAATTTTCATATATCATTTGCTTTTGCCTGTTTTGACACCGAGGAAACTTTGGAATAATAAAGCTGATTTGGGAAAGGTAGAGAGAACTGGAAGTGTCTCTAGACAGACTGTTAAAGATACAGACCAGAAAGAAATGGGAAGTGGCAAAACTGGGGACTGCCTTTTCCTATTGCATTCACATCATGCTCATTCTGACTCTAGTTTCCAGGGAAGGAGGGAAGAGAGCAAACATAGAATACCTTTGCAGTGTTTCTTGGCTTGCATTATGCCAGGCATTGGGCTGGGTGCTTTACAAACACCCTTGATGTAATTCTCTTAACTTAGGTAGATGCTATTATGCCTACTTTGTAGGTTAGGGAAAAGTAATTCATTTGTCCAAAGTCACACAGCTAATAAATCTTGGGGCCTGGACTGAAAGCAAATCTTTTCCAAACCCATTTTATTTTTAAAATTTATACCTAACTGGGTTGTGGGTATCACTTCTGTTTCAGGAGCAAGGCATGAGAAGCTCTATCTTTGCAAATAATTTGCTTTGGATAAAGCTATTTCTTTTGTAGAAGCATCACATGTCATCTGAACTTTAAAAACTATTTTTGTGTGTCCCTTAGAAATTCTCGTGAGATTTCCATCATACAGCCTTTAGATCGTGTGATCTTCACAATTACATGGTGGACCCTTAGGACCCTTAGGTGACTTAAAAGAAAAGCTTTACTGAGGTATAATTTACTTATTATAAAATTCATCCACTTTAAGTATGAAATTCAATGATTATTATTATATTACAGAATTATGCAACTGTCACCTAAGTTGAATTCCTTTGGTAACTTAGTTTGTACACCAAAACGGATCAATTATCCAAGAGGATAAGATAAATCATTGCAGATATAAGGAACGACATGAGTAAAGGTGTCAGGATGGGCACACAGAGATCATATGAAGAGGAATGGATAGTCCTATTTGGCTGGGTATAAAATGAGTAAAAAGATAGAAATAAATAATACCAGGGCAGGTTAATAACAATGAACAGATCATTTCCAGAGAGCTAGTTTGGTAGGAAGAAGGCACGGACTATTTGTTGTCCAAGGCAAAACTGGTGGAGAAAGAAAGGAGGGAGGGTTAGTGATAGTTCCTCTGCTTTTCTCTGTACTGTAGAGGGGACCCCGGTGGGGCCTCCAGGCCAGCTGGATGACAGCCAGTATGCCGAATGATGGATTTGCCAGATGAGTGAGTCATTAATTCCCTGAGGATATGTTATCTTGGCTTGCTCGTGGCTTTATCTGTGAATGAATGGGCTTTGTCTGACCAGAACTTTATTGTCTCTTAATTTTGTCACATATGGCCCATTCCTGCTGTTTATCTTCTGCCCCTTGTCTTCACCTTGTTTGTTCCCCTCTATCTCCTCCTGCCTCTGTCCTGGAGGTAAAATGGCAGTGGGCAATTCTCCTAGAGTGAATTTGGGTATTTGTCTGACAGTTTTATGTGAACAATCCTTTGCTGAATTGATTTTCACTGTACTAGCTTCTGCCTATCAGCTTTCGAGCCCAGACAGTTGGCTTTGATAGATACTTTGCCACTCCATGATTTCTGCATTGGCCTTTTGGTGCTTCCTTTTTTCCCTGCATATAAGGACAAAGGCCACAGCCATCCTCAGCAGGTCACGAGCTTCAAGAAGGAAGAATTGTAATAGCAATTGTGAACTTCTTAGGCTTCCTCCAAAGGAAAGGGTGAGGTAAATGGAAGGCATTGTACAGTTATTATGTGATACCACATATATTAGTTTTTCTCTCCAAATCATTGCCTAGGGCTCTGTTTTGAAATTGGTTTTTACCCTCCTTGCTCTTATTGCAGCCTTCGATGCTCCCATTCCATATTTAACTTTTCTGCAATTCAGCACCTGCTCTGTTAACACACTTCCCTTCCAGGCTTTTAGCGTGAGGCACCTGCATTTAGAACAGCCTAAGCTGTGGGGGATCAGGGTGCACTCACAGCCCAAACTTCTAGAACTTCCTCTCATTCCAAGGAGGGTGAGGGCCAAGGAACCTGGACCCCAGAAACAGTGCTCCTCCTGCCTTATTTAGTGTAGTGATTGAGAGTATGAATTCTGGCTTGAGCCATAGCTCTGCCACTTACCTGCTGTGTGACCTCAGGCAATACCTTAAACTCTCTGTGCCTTAGTTCCCTTATGTGTAAAATGAAAGCCACAATAGCACCCACCTCATAGGGTTGTGAGAAAAACTAAACGAGTTAACCTACGTAAAGCACTCAGAGCAATGTCTGGCATATAATAAGTGCCATGAAAGTATTAGTAACGTTGATTTTCTTAGCTATTAATTCTTATTTCCTTTTAAGCATATTGGGATGGCGTCAGGAGGCCTGGATTGTGTTCCAGGCACAGTTGTTAAGTTGCCGTGTGACTCAGAGATGTCATTTCTCCAGAATTTGGCTTCCTCTTCAATTAAATGAGACTTACAGTCTCAGGCCCCTCCCTGCTCATTGCCCAGAGTTGCTCTGAGGATAAAATGACATAGCAGACATAAACAGGCTTTGTAAATACGAGAGAGCTGCCTGCAGAAATGGTGGTGAGATGTTCCATGTTCTGTGGCGGGATGACCTTGTGAAGGTATTTCTTGGAAGAGGTGGCTTGGTCTCAGGGAACAAGAGTCCTCCTTGGAAACAGTGAGATCCTGATTATTCTCAGCCCTTATTGGCTTAGCATTGTTTTGAGATGTCTTCTTTCTGGGGTCTCCTAGGAGAACAGTGGTGGTATTACCTCTCAGCATCAGCATTCTTAGTTGTAAACAACAGAAATCAGTGCTTGTTAATTTAAGCAGTAAAGTAGCAAAGGAGTTTATTAGATGGAGTTGGGTAGCTCACAGAGTGTCCTGGAGCACCAGAGAACCAGGAGGCTGTGGATCAGTGGCCAAAGTCACACAGCAGAACTGGTCCAGAAGGGATGCCACGGTAGCACTGCTGGGCACAGGCTCTGCAACTTATACTCACATAAGATAAGAGTGTTGTAGGGGGCACCCAAAACTGGAATTCATCATGGTCCAGCAATCTCTTAGCACAGCTACCCTCTGTGGGGAGGCTTGATTCTCCACCACCCCTGACTAGCTTTTCTTTTGGGTGGGAAACAGGACCACATAGAGCTTTGCATCTATCTCTTTTAAGTTCCACCACCAGAGGAAAGGACCACTTTCTTTTGGTTCCCATTCAAGGAAGGCAATCCAGAAGACAAAAGGATTGTCTCTGCTTGGCTGAGCTTTGGGCTAGTGCCCATTCTTGGACCAATCAGTACAGAGCTTGGCGGTGAAATGTCAGGATTGGCCCAGCTTGCTGCCACCGGAAGTTTAGCGCCCTGGGTGGAATGATGCCGTTGGAATGGTGCAGAGGAGGATAGATTTCTCAGAGGTGGGGATGGGAGATGGGAAGGGCTGATCTCGGTGGTACTTTCACCATCAGGCGCTACAGGGGGTTTTACAGACTGCCTTTTTGTGTTTGTTTGTTTATGCTATGCGTAACAAACGCATGGACCAGGCCTTCATAATTCCATGGTAGCATTATCTCCCTGTCTCCACAGGGCTGTTTGATCACATCTCTCCTTGTATAAAAAAACCTTCATTACTTTCAAACTAGAGTCCACACTCCTTATTATAAACACTAAAGATTTAACCCCTTTCTTTTTTAAAAATTTGTTTTTTAATAATATATTTCAAGCATAAAGAATAATGACATGAGTACATATGTACCCCCAATGTAGCTTTAACAGATTTAACATTTTGCTGTATTTGTTTAATGCTTTTTAAATAAACAGTAATGGATTACAAATAGATTCAAATCACTCTGGGGACCTCTTCTCAATTTCATTCCCTCTTTTTCTTCCTTGGAGTTCATCACCATCCTAAATGTAGGTTATCATTGTCATGTATGCCTTTATGAATTTTCTGCATGTTCAAGTCTCTACTCAATGCGTAGTATTGCTTTGCATGTTGGTAAACTTTATAGAAATACTGCCCTAGTCTACATATCCTTTTGCAGTCTCCCTTTTGCATTGAACATTATTTTTGAGATTTATTCACACTGGTATGTATAGATCTAGTATATATTCATTTTATCTGCTATATAGTGTTTTATTCATCTATCTCTGATTGATGTGTTTCTCTTTTTCTTTTTTTCCACCATAAGCCCTGCTGCAGTGAGCATTCTTGTGTAAACCTTGGGGAGTATACCCAAGAGTGGAATCACATCAGGGGGAAGGACAGGCACAACAAAGTCATAGCCCAACAACTTCCCCACCATGCAGAGCTAGCAGGTGATTAAGCCCAGGAAATCCCTGGCAGGGCCGATCAAACAGGATTTAGCGGCTTGTGAAATGGGACTTTATTTCTTTAGATAATCCCTTGTAGGGGAGGGGGAGGGAGATCTGAGATCTGACTTCAGCATGATCTGGAGGTAGGCGAGCCCAGACTACTTAAAATATTTGCTGATCACAGAGATGGGCCTTTTGAGTGACAAGAGAATGGTAGAGTGTACCTTCACTCCCCTTTCTCTCATGCCACAAGTGGCATTTACTCTGCTTTGGAAAAATGCAGGGGTAAGAAAAGGCATAGAGTTTGGAGTCAGAGAGAGCCAAGTTTGTGTCTCTATATCTGCCATTTACCAGTTGTGTGACCATGTTAATTACTTATATACTCTGAATCTCAATTTTCTTACCAGTGAAATGAATCCCACTGATGTCCTCTGCTTTCAGCCTCAGTGTAGCCACTGCCCTGAGTTGTCTGGATTGGGCTGTAGCCAGAAACCTCAGGTCCACCATGCTATGGTTCCTTGAGTCAAGTCCTGTTGGCTATAGAACTTCAGGTGAGCTCTGAACATTGATGTTTCCTCTTCACCCAGGATGTACTGCATCTGCAAAGCACTCTGACTGCCTGCTAGGGCCTGAGCCTGTCTTGGAACTCTCTATGCATGACTATAAACCCAGCTAATACTTACCAGGCCTCTTCTTGGTGGGACTT
>NW_012102277.1:72966-87247 GCF_000951045.1 Mandrillus leucophaeus
GATGCCGTTGGAATGGTGCAGAGGAGGATAGATTTCTCAGAGGTGGGGATGGGAGATGGGAAGGGCTGATCTCGGTGGTACTTTCACCATCAGGCGCTACAGGGGGTTTTACAGACTGCCTTTTTGTGTTTGTTTGTTTATGCTATGCGTAACAAACGCATGGACCAGGCCTTCATAATTCCATGGTAGCATTATCTCCCTGTCTCCACAGGGCTGTTTGATCACATCTCTCCTTGTATAAAAAAACCTTCATTACTTTCAAACTAGAGTCCACACTCCTTATTATAAACACTAAAGATTTAACCCCTTTCTTTTTTAAAAATTTGTTTTTTAATAATATATTTCAAGCATAAAGAATAATGACATGAGTACATATGTACCCCCAATGTAGCTTTAACAGATTTAACATTTTGCTGTATTTGTTTAATGCTTTTTAAATAAACAGTAATGGATTACAAATAGATTCAAATCACTCTGGGGACCTCTTCTCAATTTCATTCCCTCTTTTTCTTCCTTGGAGTTCATCACCATCCTAAATGTAGGTTATCATTGTCATGTATGCCTTTATGAATTTTCTGCATGTTCAAGTCTCTACTCAATGCGTAGTATTGCTTTGCATGTTGGTAAACTTTATAGAAATACTGCCCTAGTCTACATATCCTTTTGCAGTCTCCCTTTTGCATTGAACATTATTTTTGAGATTTATTCACACTGGTATGTATAGATCTAGTATATATTCATTTTATCTGCTATATAGTGTTTTATTCATCTATCTCTGATTGATGTGTTTCTCTTTTTCTTTTTTTCCACCATAAGCCCTGCTGCAGTGAGCATTCTTGTGTAAACCTTGGGGAGTATACCCAAGAGTGGAATCACATCAGGGGGAAGGACAGGCACAACAAAGTCATAGCCCAACAACTTCCCCACCATGCAGAGCTAGCAGGTGATTAAGCCCAGGAAATCCCTGGCAGGGCCGATCAAACAGGATTTAGCGGCTTGTGAAATGGGACTTTATTTCTTTAGATAATCCCTTGTAGGGGAGGGGGAGGGAGATCTGAGATCTGACTTCAGCATGATCTGGAGGTAGGCGAGCCCAGACTACTTAAAATATTTGCTGATCACAGAGATGGGCCTTTTGAGTGACAAGAGAATGGTAGAGTGTACCTTCACTCCCCTTTCTCTCATGCCACAAGTGGCATTTACTCTGCTTTGGAAAAATGCAGGGGTAAGAAAAGGCATAGAGTTTGGAGTCAGAGAGAGCCAAGTTTGTGTCTCTATATCTGCCATTTACCAGTTGTGTGACCATGTTAATTACTTATATACTCTGAACCTCAATTTTCTTACCAGTGAAATGAATCCCACTGATGTCCTCTGCTTTCAGCCTCAGTGTAGCCACTGCCCTGAGTTGTCTGGATTGGGCTGTAGCCAGAAACCTCAGGTCCACCATGCTATGGTTCCTTGAGTCAAGTCCTGTTGGCTATAGAACTTCAGGTGAGCTCTGAACATTGATGTTTCCTCTTCACCCAGGATGTACTGCATCTGCAAAGCACTCTGACTGCCTGCTAGGGCCTGAGCCTGTCTTGGAACTCTCTATGCATGACTATAAACCCAGCTAATACTTACCAGGCCTCTTCTTGGTGGGACTTGACCCTAATTCTTATCTATTCCTTCCCTCTGGCCCTGACAGTGGATGTGGAATTTCCAAGAACTCATATTTGTATCATCATGACCCTCATATAGGCAGCTCCACTTGTGGAGCCCTTGCTGTAAACCTGATGGTGAGCTCAGCCCTCTACATGTGTTTACATTGAGGTTGTGTAGGAAGGGTTGAGAGCACACTTCACTTTTTGGAGCCAGATACATTCGGTTTCAAAGTGTGAGCTTCCTTACTTTTTTTTTTTTTTTTAAATAGTGTGTTTCTGGATGACTAGATAAATTTAAAAAAAGATAATAAAACTTTTCTCCTGGGGTTATCATAAATAGTAAAAATGTTATAAGAGTAATGCTTTTAGTATAGTGTCCAGCTCACAGTCAGCACTCAATAAATTACAAGTCGACATGCTGTAATAGGTTGAGGGCTACATGTAGAAGTGAGATAGCCAGAGTGATGAAAGACATGGACTCTGCAACCAGATGGCCTAAGTTTATATTCTGAACCCTCCACTTCTATGATACAGCCCTGGGCAGGTGATCGAACCTCTCTATGCTTCAGCTCATTCATCCCCCAAAGGAGGATAACCATACCAAACTCACAGGTCTTCGACTGTGAGAAACAGATGATGTGACCTGTATGAAGCAGTGGGAACAGTGCCTGGCACACAGGAAATGTTCAATGCATGTAAATAAATTCACTACATTTATTATTTTATTTTACCATTATTTTAAATATATGGGTATGCATAAATGTATAGGCATATATGCCATGAACTCAGGTTACAAGAACATAACGTTATTTTCCTAAAACTGAATCTACTTTCCTTCCTGAAGTCTATTCCACCGGAAGGCAGAGCATGGATTCTCATTACTGCCAGAGGAACTCAGTCATTTCAGTTATTTGGGACTTACAGGCTTAAACTCAGACAAATTCAGAATTTCCCTCTTTCCTTCCATTCCCTGGAGTTGATATGGCAAGGTGGCAGTGTCCTCAGACAGGCACCCTTGCCACGACCTGGGCTTTGTCATCAGCACCTGTGGTGCTTGGCTGGTAGGACCAAGCTGGGCTATCACTTGGTCCTGTCTGTCTTTCACTGCATGTGGCTTTCTCATTTCCAGTGCCCTCAGAATGGCATAGAGGTTGATATGAGCGGTTTTCTGTCCTCTCAGAACTCCAGATATAAATTGGAAGATGAGAAGGGTGGTAAGGAAAGGGGCATAGGGCCCGTTATTAGTGTCTGAAGTCTTTCCTTTTCTTTCCATGGCTTTCTCTCCACTAAGCTGGGAGAACATTGTAACTTAGTGGTAGGGTGGAGCGTGTGTGTGCTGATTTGCATTCTTCCTAGTCTTTCCTGTATTGTTCTTGAAACAAGGCTAAAAGTGAGGAAATTTTGCTGTCATTTTTTTTCTGAGTTTTGTTGTTGTTGTTGTTATACTTCTCATTTTCAGAAGTCTTCAAATGTTTTCACCTAGATCTTGGACTTAGGGGATTGAAGGGGAAAAACACATCACAGTATTTTACTCACTGTTCCACCTGGAATATAGTTTCACAAGCTGGCTAACTAAGCACTGCCACTGTTTCCCCCATCATCCAGAAGAAGAAACAAACTCAGAAGTTGAGTAACTTGCTTACAGTCATCTAGGGAGAAAGGAGTGACTTAAAACCAGGTATGTGAGGCTTCAAATACATGCTTCACAACCTCTTTCTATGTAATGAGCCACCTGAGACAACAGCATCACTTCCCCACTGACTGTAGGCATTGCCAGCCTCCTAATCTTCATCAGCCATAACCTGCTAGGAGGCCCACTCCACTCCCTCATCAGGGATTGGCTGAGCCATCCCTGAAGCTGCACAATGTGCTGATCACTGAACATTGGACGGTCCAACCACCCTGTAGCAGAACAGCATTGATAATAATGTGTCTTCTCTCCTTCTCTCCTTTTGTCTCGTTCAGTCCCAGATTTCTCCGTTTCCTACTTGACGTGTGCATACTAACCACTCGGAAACACATGATTTATGTATTAGGTTGATGCAAAAGTAATTGTGGTTTTTTCCATTATTTTTAATAGCAAAAACTGCAATTACTTTTATACCAACCCTAATAAATCTCTGTTAATAGTGAATGAATGTGTATCAAAGGGTTAAAGGCCTATAAAGGGACTGGCTCTTAGTCCTCTTGGTCTGTGGTGCAACAGGGCTTCTGAGCTCTGCTCGTCCTAGCGGTCAGATTCATGGCAGGGACTTCTGCAGTGATCTCAGCCATACATGCTGCCTCTTCTATGTGACCCAGAACAGAACTCAGAGTGAGGTCGTATTGATTTCATGAGAAGCTGGGCCTGCATCTTTTCTTTCACTCTAGGTTTGTTGGCTCCTGCCTGTAAGATGGCTGAAGGCCATTGTTTTTGTGTGGAGGATTAATTAGAATGGATTTCTTTGACTTGGGATGCCAATAAAACCTGTGGTCTCCAGCTATTGATTTATGATGCTGTGCAGGAAGTGTGGGTCCCAGAACAGGCCCCAAGAAAGTAGTGGTGTCAGGCATTTTGATGCTCGGGTGGTTAATTGTGGCAAACTGGAAAAGAATAAGAATGCATTGGAGCTTTGGGGGGTACCATGGGGGAAGGGAGATTGGTACAAGGGCCACCATGATTCAGTGAATGAAAAGAGAATCTCATTTCCTGTGAATGATGTGACTGAGAGATTGAAAGGGACATTTGTGAACTTTGGAGACCAAGATGATTGTGAGCAAATTAATAGCTAGATATCTGAGATGTTTGTTCTTATGCAGATAATCGAGTTCTGAAGAGAGAGAGGTCACTGGTCCTTCAACTTCCCCATCGTCTCAGAGTCCAAGTTATGATAAAGTTCTAACTCTTATTTCCCAGATGACCTCTCAGTTTAATTCAATTCAAGAAGCATTTATTAGTACCTACTGTGGTGCTGGGAGGGAAGAGGGTATAAGAAAGCAAAAGACTTGCTCTGTTCTCTTAAGGAGTTTGTCACACATGGGGGTGACATTTTCAAACCTGTGATTAGAATACGAAGTGGACTCTTGGGGGGATGAGGGTGGTGTAGGAGGAGAGATTGAGACTGAGAGTGAATGAGAACTTTTCATGATGGGTGGCATTTGAGCACAGTTTCAAGCACAGTGGCATGTGGCAAGGGGTTCCACACAAAGGAATCATCATCACAAAGAGGGTGTGCTTAGGACTTACTTGGGCCCTTTCCTTGGGTACTACATTAACTGGAGCTTAGGTAGATGTAATAAAAATAAGGTCAAAATATAAGTGTGGCCAAATCATGGAGAAACTGAAGAGCAGACTAGGGAGTTGAGGATTTGATTCTGTAAGTAGCAGGGAGCTATTGAAAGTCTTTGAGGAGGAGAGGGCCATGATTGATCAGACAGCCATTCAGGAAGCATGGTCCTGCAACCTGTGCCAATGGGATCAAAGCAGCAATGGAGGGGCAAAAGATGCCACTGAAGAGGTTACCACCACAGTCAGGAGAGAAGAAGATAGATACATTAGGGGAGATAGGGCAGGAAGGAGACCAAGGATGTGGACTCTCAATCCTCAGTTTTCTCATCAGTAACATGGGGGATCTATTTTTGTTTCTAGGGTTTGAAGACTGGAGGACTTAGGGGATGAAAGGAAAGGATGCATCAGAAATTTTTATTAGGTTTGCAGCCTGAGCATCATCTTTCTTAATCTCTTTTTTTCTTATGATGCCTTTTTTTTTTTTTTTTTTAACCTGGGAAGTTGGTGGCTATTAATAGAGTATATCTGGGACCTCAGTGTGTATGAATGAGTGGCCAGTTTGCAAGCACAAGATTAACAAGGTACTGTCTTCCTGCCTAAATACTTGGCTTAGGAGTTGTAGGGAAGCCAGGCGGTGTGAGAGCAAGAGGAGGACATGTGGACAGAGCACCAGGAGGCTCTGCCTCAGACTACTGGCTAGTGATAAACAAGTCCTCCTCCTTCCTGACCCTCTGTCCCCAATTTGTCATTTAGTGATAACTTCCTGGCCTCAGGAGTCTTCTGTAAGGATGAAAAGAGATTGTGCTGTCTTTTTAAAAGATAAAATACTAAAACTGCAATTAGTTATTATAGCCCTTTTGGGAAGCAGCATGATGGAGCCAGTGAAGAGCACTGGCTCTGGAGTCCGGCAGCCTGGGTCTCCATTATTTACCAGCTGTGTGATGATAGGTAACGTAAATTCTCTGTGCTTCAATTTTCTCCTCAGTTAACACGAATGTAGTAATAGTCATCTGTTAGGTATGATGTGAGGAGGACTCACACAGTGCCTGGCATGCTTGTTGCTGGATAAATGTTTGCAATGACGAGAATGATGCTGCCACTGCACTGCCAATGATGGGCTCTCTGAATACTAGTGTGCCTTTGATACCCATAAACCCAGCAAAACTATGCTGCTCCCATCTTTCCTTCCAGCTACCTGCCTCAATTGCTATTCAAGGTGGGCATCTCATTGCATCACAGAACATCATAGCAGTTAAGCAAGGAGGTTTCTCTAGTCTAATACTTTATCTGTTATTTCAACTACTGATGAGAAGGAATCTTACCTCCTGGTTACAGGGAATGCTCTACCTCTATAGACAGCCAAGTCCATGTATAGATAGCTTTGAAGGTTAAAGTGCAAATCTAGTTACTGATCTCTTCCTTTTTTGTTTGTGTGTATTTGCATGTATGTGTAAAACACACCCAAAAGAATGACTTCCAGATACTCTTACTAATTCAAGAAGTGAGTCCTTAATAAAACATTGACTGTTGAAAAGGGAACAGTGGTAGAAAAAATAGTAAGATACATACTCAAGATTTGGAAACGTAGAGAAAGAAGTAAAATCAATTGAGAACAACCACCACATCTATAATGAGCTTCCCCCTCCCCACCAGCCCACCCTTACCTGAGGGGACTTACAAATGTAATGAGAAGAAATGGACTTTTTGCTGTAGGCAGGATTTGGATTAGACATTCAAGAGCTTCCTGCCTGGGAAGTGATCAGGGGATGTCCAGGCTTCTCTGGATTGTTCACATGTCTTCCCTGGATGTGCCAGGAGGTGCTTTCATACCAGGAACTTACTAATTGCAAGAAGGAGAGGAAGGAGAAGGAGAGGAGAGTCTATTAAAATCCACTCTGTTAAGAAGTTCAATAGTGAGGCCAGCATTCAGAATGACTCATGCCCTGTCTGACTTCTTGACAGCTAGAGGTGCTTGGCTGGCTTGGGTTTCCCAGCTGCCCTGTGCTCAGAAGGCATTCAGGGGAGGCCTCCAACTGGCTTTAAGATTGATCTGGTTAGCACCAATATCACCTACTATGGGTTGTGAAAACTCTTTGGTCATAAAAGTAATAGCAATACAGTAAAAACCTTGGCTATCTAAGAGGCCTCAGGAAATGAAGCATTTTGGATAGTGGAATTTTCCATAAAACTGAGGATTTTTCCATTTAAGTAGAGGCTATTCATTTTGTATTTTGATGGATTGAATCAATACAACATTTCTTGTTTGCTTGGAGACAACAAACAAATGGTAGTTATTGTTCTATGTCATTAATATAGTAGTTCCCTAGGGAATTAATGAACCACACAGTTTACCCCAAGAATAAATGCTGAAACCTTTGTGCCTGTTGAGATCTTCCATCTGCTTTTTAGTTTTTCTGACCCTCCTTGCTACAAGACATCTTTGCCTCTCATTTCTTGCTAATCTCAGTGCATCTGCCTCAAATGGTTTCTATTTTTTCTCTTAATTTATCTCTCTTGTCTTCATTTTAATATTATAAAGTACCATTGCTCTTGCAAATCGTTGTTGTAACTGGTATCAGATCATTCAAGGTAGAGGCTCTCTATATTAATTTATTTGTTTAATAAACGAGCATTGGCTATCTACTCTGTAGTAGGCAGCATGGTAAGTGCCAAAGATTCAATGATGAAAAACTGAGATGACAGAACTTGCTTATTGTTACAATCTGGCATCTGGCTTCTAAAGGGTGTGTTGGCTCAACCCTTTATACAGGTCCCTGTTTCTCACTATATTCTAGCCTAGTGGTTCTCATATTTGAATGTGCCTCAGAATAACTTGGAAGGCTTGTTACACACACACTGCTGGGCTCCACTCCTGGAGGTTCTGATTCTTGGGCGAGAAGGTGAGAATGTGCATCTCTACTAAATTCCCATGTCATGGCCTGGGACTATACTTGGAGCGACACTTCCTTCGCCACATGACCTTCCCTTTGTTGTTCGAATGTCAGTCTTGTTTCTACTTCAAGGCATTTGCATTGAGGCACTTAGCAGATGTGTACCCTCTGTCTGATCTTGGCCTGGCTGCCTCTTGTCATCACGTTTTTAGGGAGGCCTCCCCTGAGCATCCTTGTTTATGTTGCTCTAGTCTTCCCAGGCACTCAATGTCACTGCACTTGGTTTTGTTCCCTTCTTGGGCCTTTGTCACTCTTTGAAATTATCTTTATAGGTTTGTCTCAGGGGTGGCTGTGATTGAAGAGATACCAACAGACCCAGGCAAAGAATGCACATTTCTTTAATGCAATTAAAAGAAGTAAGAGTTTAAGTGCATGAAGACAGCTACACAAAGGAGAGGGCAGAGCAGCATTTTTTTCACTGGAAGTCCCAACCCTTCAAGTCCCCGTGGCTAGTTGTGTCAGCTGACTGAGGCAGAGATCCCCTAAGTCTCCTGAGCAGCCGCAACTCATCCATTCTCAGGGTCTTTATACACCCCAGTCTCCTGTTTACTGATCTGCAGACATGGAGGAGTGTTTGTTGCAAGGTCAGTTTCCCAGGTGAAAGGTCTCCCAAGCAGGATGGAACTTTAGACGTTCCTGAGTCTTATATTTTTATTTATCTGTATGATCTATCTTATTTTACTTGATAGCTGTCTCTTCTCCCACTAGCATATAAGCACCACGAGAGCAGAGGCATGTCTGTGTCCTCTTCCAGCATTTTCTGAGCACCTAGACAGGACCTGGCAGAGAATGGACACTTAATATATATAAGCTCCCTTCTCCTTCCCTCACCTAATAGCAAAGTAAGTATGTGCCTCTTGAATGTGATTTATTTCTTTCAGGGAACTGAACAAGACACATTCTCAAAGAAAGCCTCTTCTGTTACCCTGCAGCTCGTTTCAGAGCATGCTGAAGAAGGAGAAAGGCAAATATGATTGAGAGGAAATGTTTTTCCCTCTGTATCTTAATGTGGCAAGAGCTCTTGGGCAAGACACCGTCTGTTCATGTTCAGCTTTCTTTTCCCTTCCTCTCATTTCTCCTGTTCTTGTGTCGCTCTGACTTCAGAGCCATAATAACAAACCTATTACTGCAATAAGATGCCAGAAGGGGAAAATGAGACTGAGTTACTGAGGAAGAAAGAGACGCAGCACCAACCCCGAGCCTTTCCAAAGAGTCTGCAGGCTGTTGAATAAGGCATGTCGGTTTAATTGCTTCTTTTCTCCCTTGGTATGGTATAGATGCGTCTGTTCTTTTTCTCTCTTTGTTCTCTATTAGGTTCACAAATTATTTTGCCATAAGATACTAATAGCGTCTGCAAAGAGGCAGTGTAATTCTGGAGTGGCCATTCCTTGGGTTTCTCTCCCTGCCCCCACTGCTCCTTATTTTAACTGTTTCTCCAGCCAGATGAGAAGCTCTTTGAAGACAGGAACTACATCTTGCTGAAAGTTACTTGATGATTCTGTTGCTCACAGAAGCATACACAAGGTTGCACTCTACAGGTATCTGAAAATTCTCGTAGAAGCAAAGTCTCTCTTTCTTTTCCTAGCCCCTTCTCTTCCCACTTTGTGGTTGACTTAACCAAGGGAGATACTGAGTGAATGCTGACTTGTTTTCTGCTTTTCCCAAGGAAGGCTGACAGGTAAGTGCCAGCATTATGATGGTTTATATGTTTATACAAATATGATTATTGCAAACCCTGCTAGGTGTTAGGCTCTGTGCTAGGCATGGGGAATGTAATAGTGATCAAGACAGATAGGACCTTACTTTCTTGAGCCTATTTTCCAAAAGCAAGTTAGTTAACACAGATTGTAATCAAAACTATAAAGATAAAATAAGGGGCCAGGCGCGGTGGTTCACACCTGTAATCCCAACACTTTGGGAGGCTGAGGCAGGTGGAACACTCGAGGTCAGGAGTTTGAGACCAGCCTGGCCAATATGGTGAAGCCCCATCTCTACTAAAAATACAAAAATCAGCTGGGTGTGGTGGCATGCACCTGTAATCCCAGCTACTCAGAGGATCACTTGAACCTGGGAGGAGGAGGTTGCAGTGAGCTGAGATCACACCACTGCACTCCAGCCTGGGTGACAGAGTGAGACTCTGTCTCAAAACAAAACAAAACAAAACAAAAATCAAGGTGATCAGAATAGTGGATAATGAGAGAGATAACCTTCTTTCCATGGAATGGTAAGGGAAGGACTCTGGGAAAGTCATCTGAGACTCTGAAAGTTAATCTGGGACCTAAAAATTGAGAATCAGTCAGTTCTATTGAAGAATAAGAGGATAAGCACATGCAAATATACTAAGGTGAGCAAAGTCCTATTGAGGAACTAAAAGAGGCTTAGTTTGGGAGAGGGAGAAAATGGCATCAATCCAGGCTAGAGGAGCAAGCAAGGACTAGATCATGAGTTGGATATTCATTTTGTTTAAATCCAACATCCTGTTCTGTTGCTCCTTTTGTCATTTAGAGCATGAAGAAGCCACAGATTAATTCTCAAACTTTCATGTACATCGGTCTCTCCCAGGGAGCTTATAAAAGTGCAATACTTGCTCTTTTATAAGAGCTTCTGATACAGTAGCCATAATAAGCACAGGTTCTTTCTGTTGGAAGTCACAGAAATTCAACTAAAATCAACTTAAGCAAAACCAAAACAGAAGTAATGACTTCTGTATTTGGGAATCAAAGAGGGGGTGTTAGCTTCAGGCATGACTCCATCTAGCAGTTAAAATAATATGAAATCTCCCGCTCTCTTTTTAAAAAAGTTGTTCTAATTTGTTTATTGGCTTCATCCTTAGGAATGCTTTTTCCACATGGTAGTAAAAATAGGCATCAGAAGTCCAGGCTTATATTATCCTTACAGGTAGTGATCGCAGAGGAAAGGGTGCTATGTTCTCTTTTTCGTTTCCACGTTAACCTCTCTAATGGATTTGGATTGGCCCTGCTTGGGTCAAATTCCCACAGTGGAAGTGTCCAAAGAGACGATGTACGTAAGTTGGCTACCTAAGCAGAGGAAGTAGGGCCACTTGAGTGATAGAATCACCAGATTCGCATGGCATAGGGAAAGGATAATTTCCATGAAGAAGAAATATTCAAACAGGAAAGACCAAAAGTAGCAGATATTCCCCACAAAAGGCTTGGGCAGGGCAGAATTGTGACCTACTAACACTAGCACCATGACTCCTTTATGTTGCTAAATAACAGACAATGCTTTGAAAAGCATTGCCAGAGATCACTTTGCAGATTGAGAAACTGAAACTGAGTTCATAGAGAATGGGAATTCACCACAATGACAGAAAAGAATGCTATGAAAATTGTTAAAAGACCTACAAGAGTCTCATAGTCATTGTCTTGGTTTCTAGGTCTCCTTTCTTGAATGTTAGTAATGTTATACATGGTAGGTTCCCACCCCACTCTTTATTATATACAGAAAGCAGAAGTCAACTTGCTTATTTTTACAAAGAGAAGATAACTCATTTGAAAGATATGATTTGTCAAATAGTTCAGAAAATTCTGCTGAAATTTTAGTTAAAATTGCACTGAAAAATAAGGGGAAAATAAACATTTCAAATGTGAAATATCTGATTGATGACTATAATGCTCTCTTTCTTGGTCTTCTTTTATGCCATTCAGTGAATTTAAAAATATGGTGTTATACACTATTCCTTCATAGTAACTAGCTATTGTATTATTATTTTTACTATTATAAATGAATGTCTGTTTTCTATTGGTTATTGCTGGTGTAGACACATATTACTGCATTTTATATGTTTATCTGAAATCTGGTCACCCTACTGAATTCTATTATTCTATTAGTTTGTTTCCTGATTCTGTTGGTTTTTTTAGATAGATAATTATATCATCTGCTATTATGAAAGTTTTATTTCTTTTCTCCTAATAGTATGCTTTTATTTTTCTTGTCTTACTAAATTGGGCATAGCTTTCAGTATTATTTTGAATGGTACTGGTGATAGATGAAATCTTGGCTTATTCTTGATTTGAAGATTTGAAGACAATATATAGGATTTTCATTAAGTAGGATATTATATTGGATATAAGTTAATAGAATATAGCCTTTATCAGGGGAAGCTCTTTCATCTGTCAGTTTTTCAAAAGGTTTTTATAATTAAATAGATATTAAATTTTATAAAATGTTTTTTAAAAAACCGTTGAGATAACAATGTGATTTTTATTCTTGCATCCATGATTGTGTAGAATTACATGGTTAGTTTTTTCTAATGTTAAACCATCCAACAATTGCCTTTTTTGAATAAATCCTACTTAATCATAATGGATTTTCTGAAAAATTATTTAAAGCTAACATTTTTATTTGGGGCTTTTATATGTGTTTGAATGGATAGATATATAATTCTCTTTCACTTGTAATGTTATTTCTCAGTTTTTATGTAAAGTTTATATAAGCCACCTAAAAATTAATTGAAAATATTTTCCTATTTTTTTTCTTTTACAGTTTGTACAGCAAGGGATTATTATCTCTTCCTTGAAAGTTTATTAGAACTCTTTTGTAGAATTATCTGAACCTAAGCCTTTTTTTTTTTTTTGAGAGAGCAAAGGACTTTCATTATTATCTTAAATCTTTAAATGTTTAATTTGATTATTTAATATTTTATATATTTTTCTTGTACCAATTTTAGTATACATATGTATTTTTAAATTTTGTATTTAATTTAGATTTTCTGATTTTATGTATGGCTTATAATTTTGGAATTAAAAATTCTATTTGACCTGTTCTAAATTTGTGGTTCAAAGAATTTACATACTGTCTTTAAAATGTCTTAACCTACCATTTCAGAGGTTTTCTCACATTACTATTTTCAAATACCCATATTTTAGATTTTTTAAATTTTTGTAATTTTTTTTCTTTACTTTATTACTTTCTATATTTAAAAATATATCCATCCTACTTTTTTGGTATATCTGATATTCTTTTTTATTTTCTTGAGTTGAATACTTAGCTTGCTTACTTTTAATTATTATTGCTTTCTGTTAATTACATTTAAAATTATAATTTTTTCTTCTAGTGCAGCTTTGGCCATTTTCTACAATTATCAATGTGTATTGATTTCATTGTTTTTGATAAAAAAGTGTTTTATAATTTCACTCATAAATTTCTCTTTAACTCAAGGATTATTCAGTAGCATTGTTTTTGTTTTAGTTTGTAGACATATGTAACTTTTAAGTTATAATTAAAATTATTAATTTTATTCTACTGTGATCAGACTCTGTAAGATGTTGATTCTTTAGGATATGTTGAGCCTTCCTTTGTGTCTTTTTTTTTTGTAAATTTCCCATGAATGCCTGAAGCATCAATGTACTTCATTTGATAGGTACAAACTTTCATATATGTTTACTAGGTCTAGCTCATTAATTGCGTTAAGAAAATCTTCTATATCTTTATTTATTGTTTATTAGATCTATCAGTTTCTGAGAGGGGTGTATAAAAATTTCTTATTTCTCAATATAGTTCTGTACACTCCAACAATTAAATATCAAGTCCAGTTTTCAAACTTTCTTTTTTTTAAGCAGCAGAATCATTTTGTCACATAAAATCTTGTCCAAGATTCCAGTTCAAAAATAGATGAAAGCAGATCTATCCTCGTTGAAAGGAGGGAGGGTTGTGGGGACTGTATCCCTTCCTTAGTCACCTACAACCCTCCCCAAAACACTGCAGAACTCCGGTACTATAGGGAACAGGGTTTGAAAACCATTGGGAAAGAGATGGGAGAACCAGACTTAAAGTCAACCCCATTTCTGTTTTTAATTGGTGTTGTCTCTTTAAACAGATTATTATTCTTCTCCATAAAATGAGAGGGTTGAGGCAGATGCTTTTTTGAAATCTTCTCCAGATGTGAAGTTCTATCATTCTAAATATTTATTGAGTGCCGACTAAGTGCCCAGCACTAAAATAATATGAACTCATATATTTTACCACCAAAAAACCCTACAATATGTCAATTGCTTTTCCTCCGTTATCTCATTTGATCTTCAGATCAGCAGGGAAAAGTGGGCGAATCCTTACATAGAGATCTGTTTCCAATTCATTGGAAATGGTCATTAGAAGACAGACAAGAATCTTAGTAGTTAAGACTATGGGGTTTGAAGTCAGGATTCAAATCTCATCCCTGTGACTTACTAGCCATGGGTCCTTAGGCAAGCTACTTAACTACTCTGAGGCTGAGACCCTTTTTCCTCTGTAAAATGGTGGTGGTAATGTGTCTAGTACTGTGGCTGGTACACTGTAGGTGGTCAATAAGTATTAAGGTGTCTTCCATCACAAGAACAGAAAACCAAACACCGCATGTTCTCACTCATAGGTGGGAACTGAACAATGAGATCACTTGGACTCGGGAAGGGAAACATCAC
>NW_012102277.1:92562-94686 GCF_000951045.1 Mandrillus leucophaeus
TTTTAATTTCTGTAAAGTGCTCAATCATATGAGGGGCTTATTACTTACCTAATCCATCCCTTACTGTTATACATTGAAGTTATACCAATTTGTCATTATTATAAATGATAGTATGAACAGCTTTGGGCATAAAGCTTAAAAAAGTTTAGATTATTTCTTTGGGATTGACATCTCTATTTAAATCTTTTTTCTGATTGTAAATATTATACAAAGATACTTTAGAAGTTTTTAGAGGGAGGAGGAATTTAAAGAGGGAACTAATAACAGTTGTTATTATTGTTATTATCAGGTAACATTTATACAGGGCTTTCTGGCTACTACCGGGAACTAAATGATGTTCTAAACATGTCATATAAACATCTAAATGATTGTTCTAAATATCTTATATGAATTAACTAATTCCCACAATAACTATTTGAGATACATACATGATTATTTTTGGTATATCTTGATTATTTCCTTAGGAAATTGTTTAAAAAAATATATGAACATTTTTAAGGTTCTCATACCTTTCACCAAACTGCTATTCAGAGATGTGGTAGCTATTTCTTCTCACACCATCAGAGTTAAAGAGTGTTCTTCTCTCTACACGCTTACTAGCATCGTGTTTTATTATTTTAAAAAGTGTTTGAGTCCTGAGTGCTTTCTGTTGCATCATACTACATCCTAAGGATCTCTGAAGCTTTATTACTAATCTGTCATAAGTTTCCAACTGGTCAAACATAATAGCTGCATGTGGTAGCTACTAAAGTGTCCTGAAGCTGAGTAGAGGAAAAGAGCACGGTGCCAGGAAGCAAATACCAATGCACACATCTCTGATGTCACACTAAGATCTCAGAAATACAGAAGTCTCCATGTGTCTGCTCCTCCAGGGGTGAGTCTCAAAAAACTCTAAGGGGATGAGAAACTCATACACTAGGTAGAAAAAGATAAAAGTGGTAGGCAAAGGAATTTTACATTTAAGATTCAAGGAAAATGACATAAATGTTCAACTCAGAAAATAAAAACTTATACTAAACTGTAACAGCAAAGAAATTCTCTCTGGATCCCATGGAACCTTGCAGACTCTGACACAAGGAGGAAATATGTGATTCAAAAAGGCATAGTCTATTAAGTCAATGTGATGTCCTAAAATTCCCAATATCCATAAAGGACAGAGTGTGATCCTTGAAATCTTGTAGTTATTTAAGGTACTTCCCTATACTTTGATCAAAGATAACAGATCTCTCTTTCTCCCTGCTTCCTCCTTCTTTCTTTTTGCGTCTTCCTTCTTTCCCTTCCTTCTAGCTTTATGGATTTGATATGTTTTGGCTGTGTCCTCACCTAAATCTCATCTTGACTTGTAGTTCCCATAATTCCCACATGTCGTGGGGAAGGACCAGGTGGAGATAATTGAATCATGGTTGGGGGCTTTCCCCCATCCTGTTCTCATGATAGTGAGTTAGTTCTCAAGAGATCTGATGGCTTTATAAGAGGCTTCCCTCTTTGCTCAGTTTTCATTCTCCTTCCTGCCAACATGTGAAGAAGCCTATGTTTGCTTCCCCTTCTGCCATGATTGTAAGTTTCCTGAGGCCTCCCCAGCCATGCTGAACTATGAGTCAATTAAACCTCTTTCCTTTATAAATTACCCAATTTCAGTTATGTCTTTATTAGCAGTATGAGAATGGACTAATACAGGGATTCTTCAAATTGTAAAAGTAATGTATATTTATTTTACTATGTTAAACAATTCAGAGGTGCATGAAGAAGACGTTGACAATCTTCTTCTATCTTCCTTTAATTTCACCTTGCCCAGATAATCAGTGGTTACAGTTTGATCTGTATTTTTCCGCACATTTAGAAAATGTTCCTGTAAAGGTAAGAATTTCTTCCACTTTCTTTCTTAAAAGGAAAAAACTGTCTATATTATTTGCTTTTCTGACTTAAAAATATATCAGAGAAAATGTTCTAGGTCAGGATACATAAATCAAACTCATGTAATAATAGCTTCATAATATTATACAGTATGGATGTACCATAAATTTGTTTGACCAGTCCCCTGCTAAGGGACAGTCAAATAATTTTCAAGTTTGTTTTCTCCCTCTTTCCGTTCCTTCTTGGACCAGCTGAACTGTTTCCTTCTAT
>NW_012102277.1:97716-98753 GCF_000951045.1 Mandrillus leucophaeus
AGATGGAAAACACACTGTGGAAGAATGCTGCACTTGAACATCAATAGAAGTGACAGTTGGTGCTTTCTGACTTCCAAGCTAGATGTGTAAATCTCAGACATGTTTTTCCTGGGACCTCTGGCCTTAATGTGTCTGGACCTCCCTTGGCTCCAAGGCCTCTGTTTTGACTGTCAAGAGAAATGGCACAGAAACTCTAGAAGCCCTGACTTGGAGTCTCTCTGTAGGTCTGCTCACGGCACAGCACTGCATAGGTTCATTATACAGTCACGAGAAGACTTTGGGTAATATGCTGACCTCGTTATAATTAATGGATAGTGGGGTAATGGGTCTGTGTGACTCATTAGATAGAGAAAAGAGATCCACCTCTTCTCATTTTGTTTAATTGAAACTCTAAAACATTTATTACTTTGGGCACATGATAGTAACTGGATTTTTAAATATCAAAGTGATGATTTTAGCTGTTCCCCAAAGGGAAAACAGGATTGGAGGGGTCAAAGCAATAAAAAGGGAGACCCTGAAAGGGCAGAGAAAGGAAATTTGGAGGATTATGGTTTGTTTGGGTAAATGACTTGGGAAGGAACTTGTGTTCCTTCACCTCTTGGGGCCACAATTTACTCACGGTGAGATGAGGAGATTGAAAATGCTACCATCACAGCGACCCCCTGCACCCCCACCATCATAGTTGCTGAGAACTCGTTAGGAGCGACACTAAGCCAAGCACTTCATGTGCATTGCTTATTTGATCTTCATGCATGGTATAGGTACTATGCTTACTACCAATTAACTGAGGAAGAAGTAGAGATTTAAAGACGTTGAATCACTCACCCGAAGCCACCCAGGAAGTAAAGAGTGACGTTGGGATTTGAACTTTGGTCCGTGTAACTCCAGAACTCTTGTTCTTCCCCCATGCATCATATCTCCCTTAATTATTCTTCCTGTTTAAATGTTCTGTGAGTTCTGTGAGCAGAGGGCTGTTCTTGTGCCCATAGGAGGCTGTCCTCTATTCCCTGAAAATTTACATTCCATGGTACCTCTTT
>NW_012102277.1:103473-106042 GCF_000951045.1 Mandrillus leucophaeus
AAAAAAAAAATAAGCCAATGTTATGGTTCCTTTAAGGACAAAATGTACTAATGAATATAAAGATGACTTGCATACTGGGAGGCACTCATTTCCATTGTTTGGTTACTTTAAAAAATTGTTTTGCAGAAACTTTTTGTAAAGGTTACAGTTGCTTTTATCTGCGGGTAGCAGAGTACCTGACTAATGATGCTTAAGCAATAACGGCTGTTCAAGTTCCTAAAATAGGAAGAAGTTTGGAGATAGGTGGTCTAGGGCTAATGTGGGGCCTCAACTATGTCCTGAATGACTCAGATGTTTCTTTTATGCCACCACCCCTCCCTAAAGTATTGTCTTGATGTCTCAGGGACTCAGGATGTTTGCTGCAGTCCCAGGCATCACACCTCTGTCCAAAGCAGAACAAAGAGGTTGTGGTGGCATCAACTATACCTACTTTTTTTTTTTTTAAATGAGAAAGGAAAATGTTCCTGACGTCTCCAGTAGCCTTCTCTTTATGTGCTGAAAGTGCTGAGAGACATAGCCACACCTAGTTGCAAGCAAACTGGAGCCAGGACTGTGATGATCAGTGTGTGCCAGTGGCTCTCCAAGTGAGGTCTCTAGGCCAGCATTATCACCATCACCTGGGAACTTGTTGCGCATGCAAATTCTCACTCCTTACTATCCCCAGACCTACTGAATCAGAAACCCTGGAAGTGGGGCCAGCAGTGTGTATGTTAACAAGCTCTCTGGGTGATTCAGATACACTAGATTTTGAGAAAAACTGTCTCAGACCAATGATTTGTTGTTCCAGACTGGAGTTGTTGTTGCCCTGAGCAGAGCTGAGATTCCATTTGCAACACAAATGTTAGGGTTGGATATGGGGCAGGTGTCTAAGTGTCCAACGCAGGGACATTAAATGTTTGGCTGTTTTATATGTTATAAACAGGGATTATTTTTATTAACGTCAAAAGCAGTAGCAAAAACCAGCATTCTTAGCCTTGAGAACCAGCACTTTATATATTGTTTGCTGTGTAACCTTGAGCAAATCACTGAACCTTTCTGAGTTTGCTTCCTGCTCTTTTAAAAAGATAAATCTTTGCAGAGTCCCTATAGGAATCATCTAATACGATGCGCATAGGAGGACTCGGAAAACCCTCACATTTCGTATGGTGTCTGCTCCCATGCGTGGATGGATCACTATCCCCCTGCATCTTAAGCCTTTGGCACTATTGCTCCTGCCTGGCTCAGGCAATCTCTGTGCATTGCTAATAGGGTTCCTGCAAGCATAGCACACCAGACTCCATCAGCAAAGTCCGGGTCTCCCACTTGCTCATGGCAGGGGGTAATGTCTTGGGAGAACAATAGAGAAGGGGGAGGAAAACTTCTATAATGTACCACGCTTGTGTTTTGTTGTTGCTGCTGTTGTTTTTCTCCTGGCTTCTTACATGAATTCCTTGAATTTAACAACCTAGGGGCTTTCAAAACACTTTGCCAAGTAACTTGCAGCCAAACAATGACAATAAAGAGGTTCAAGATGGGATATTGACAGTGGACATGGGTAGGTAATTCTCCCCTACCTTTCATCTCCCTGGCATTTGCAGTAAGAGAGGCAGAATGGGATTTCCTTAGGATGCACCAAGCATTTAAATGGCTGGAAGCTGTTTCTTTCAGTCTGCATGCATATAACATCTTCCACTGTACTGTAATCTCAAGCCTGTTTACAAGCTTTGAAAGTGTTATAACCATAAAGACCAACTGAGCATAGCTCTCCACGATTCAATCAATTCACTGACAAAGATTTATGTAGTGCCTGGGAGAGGATACACACTGATATCCAAGCCAAAAGGGTCACAGAGATGATTATTTTGGTGTGTTTGGCTGGTTGCTGATATATCAGCAGTCATCTGTCCACCAGTTGTAAGAGCCATCCCCATCCCTGAGTGGCAGGCAGAGGGAGAGAGGATGGCAGAGCTCTGGAGAACTGGGAGACTCTACCATACAACCTTTGAAAACCAAGGTGGCTTTTTGAGACAAAGATGGCCTTGTCAGACTGACGTGTGTGATTGTTTTAGATTGTAGGAAGGAAGGCTGGTGAGTCCAATCCTTATAGCAAACAGAAGCCCCATGTTACCATCTCAGGATGGAGTCAGAAATTATGGACCAAGAACCATAATCATGAATTCTTGTGAAATTCTGGAATTCTTTTAATTTTATTAACTCTTGGATGTGTCCACATAGCAACTAGCCGTCAATTGTGAAGAAGGCCTGTGTTTTATTTTATTTTATTTTATTTTTTCTGGCGGAAGAAGGTAGAGTGGCAGCAAAGAATTAAGGAGAGAATGGGTTGAGGAAGCAGTCATGGCTTCTGGTAGGGAAGTAGAGGGAGGGTGGGTGGTAGCAACTGACAGAAAATCATCTGGAAAATGAGGTGGGAACTGGTGTGCAATTGAGAAAGATTGTTGAGTTTGAGCTATAGAAATTCTGGGTGGAATCCCCTTAGACTTCAACTGAATCAGGTGTCACTTGGGTCAGTGTCTCTTTTTCTCCTTATACCTCAGCAGGTTGGGGATTGGAACTATGTCATACCTTTTAC
>NW_012102277.1:106932-108944 GCF_000951045.1 Mandrillus leucophaeus
ACCAGTCCCCTGCTAAGGGACAGTCAAATAATTTTCAAGTTTGTTTTCTCCCTCTTTCCGTTCCTTCTTGGACCAGCTGAACTGTTTCCTTCTATACAGGTGCTTATTTTTTTGTCAGATAGAGTCCCAACACATGAGATTATTTGGAGAAAGGAAATGTAAATGTTAATTTTTAATGGCTGTTTTGTCTTTTTAATTACTTACTTTTGCTGAACACTGTCATGTATGTATTTAACTTGGTATTCACGGTAACTTCTTTCAGTAGGTAAGTTAAGGGGCATTATCTCCATTTTGCAGATGCACCTCACTGAGATTAAATGACGTGTTCAAGGTCACTTAGTTAGCACATGGCTGAGCCTGTTCTTAAAACTCTTGTGCCTTTGAGGCTTATGCTTTTTCCATTAAATATTTCTCCTCTGCTTCTCCCTGGCTAAATTTTTTCGAAGATTACCTAGGAGAATAAAATGAAGCTCCATTAGAAAAATGGCCACATTAATTTAAAGATAATGATGCTAACAATGAAGGTGATACTGACACATAATTAAACAGTCGTCAAAGGGAAAAAAGAAGATATTTCCTCACAGTATTGTATCGGGTTTTTGAGAGTGGTTGTTAAGCTTTTAGAATTTTCAGTCCCCTGCCTCTGGTCTTCCATGCTTGAATGCTCAGAAGGATGAGGAGACAAAAGCTGGCCTTTGGCTTCTTTCCATCTTTTCTTTTGGATCTTTCCTTCTGGTGCCTTCCCAGCATCCAATTTCTTCCATTCATGAGGCTGTCTGTGAATGCCTGATGCCGTTTAGGGCTGAAGCCTGTTGAGGATGTTCAATTTCTAAGCAAAGAATAATATCAGGTCCTTAGGGGAAGCAAACCTGTATTCAACACTGAGAAAAACTGAGGAAGGAGAACATGCCTCCGACCTCAGTCCTATCCTTTTCCTACCTAGATTTGGCCCAATTACTTTGTCCATCCTTGTATACTGTTTTTGCATTGTGATCCATCCCCTCTTCCTCTGTTAGTCTTTATACCTGAGTGTGACCACCAGTCTGTGGTTCTCACTCCCTCAAGTATTTACATTTTATGACTTACAAGAAAGAATGAAAACATAAGCAAATGAGTGATTTGGAGAGTCCTTTTAGTGTTCCTGAAATAATTAATCATGATAGCTAACATTTGCTGAGCACTTACATTGTGCCAGGAGCAATTTAACATACATATCTACTCTATGCAGTAGCTAATCTTCTGCTTTTACCAATGAGGAAACCAAGGCACAGTGATTAAGTGACTAGTTCAAAGTCATATACTGTATTTTACCAAGTTTAAATATCTTTATAAATAACTAATGATGCATTAATTATAAGATGCACCATTACCTTGTTTACACTAAAAATGCTGCTAATAAAACTAAGGCATGTAACTGATTTTAAGAAATGATAAATGTGAAAAAATATGCACCTTAGAATCAGTGACTATACATGACAGAGCTGGGATTTGAACCCAAGTAGATCAATAGCAGTACTTACAGCTTTCTACCATGCTCTGTTTATGCCAAAAGATAGTCTTGACTACCATTTTATTAAGTCAGCTTTTTTTTTTCAAGTGTTTTGAAAGGGAGTAGTGGGTATCAAGGAGCAAAGTGTTCTGTGAACAAGTAAGTTTAGGAAAGGCTTCATCAGACAGAATATAATTTTTCTACTGTAGGACTTCTTAGAGCTGTTAATTTTTTATTTTTTATTTTATTTTTATTTTCGAGATGGAGTCTCACTCTGTTGCCCAGGCTGGAGTGCAGTGGTGTGATCTCAGGTCACTGCAAGCTCCGCCTCCCGGGTTCATGCCATTCTCCTGCCTCAGCCTCCCGAGTAGCTGGGACTACATGTGTCTGCCACCACGCCTGGCTAATTTTTTGTATTTTTAGTAGAGACTGGGTTTCACCGTGTTAGCCAGGATGGTCTTGATCTCCTGACCTCGTGATCCGCCTGCCTTAGCCTCCCAAAGTGCTGGGATTACAGTCGTGA
>NW_012102277.1:113029-130739 GCF_000951045.1 Mandrillus leucophaeus
ACAGGAGAGAAATACAGTGATGAATGAGAGGCTTATCAGTGAGCCACATTGGAGGGGGTGGTCAGTGGGGTCTTTTTTGAAGACATACATTTGAGCTGAGAGTTGAGAATGAGAATGAGTCAACCACACAAGGTGCTATGGGGAGAGCATTCTTGACAGACAGGGGAATAACCAATGCAAGGGCCTGGAGGTGGGAGAGAGCTTGGCAGTTTCCAGCAGTGGAAAGAAGGCTAGGATGTTTGAAGCATGGTGAGCAAAGGCAAGGTAGAGAGAAAGGTGTGAAATGGGATGTGGAGTTGGGGAGAGCCCAGATCATAAGGCCTTCATAGGCCGTGATGAGGAGTTAGGAGTTTATTTTATGACCAATGAGAAATCATTAAAAGATTTTAAGCAGTAGGTTGACAAGGACTATTGATAAAGGTCATTCCAGTGCTAACTGAAGACTGGATTGAAAGGGTCTAAAAGAAGTAGGGAGATAAATCAAGAGGCTGTCATAATAATGCTGAGAGAGAGTACAAGGATTTGGAATGGGGAGAACAGTGAAGATGGAGAGATGTGGATGGATATAAGACAGATTGTATCTAGGATGGCATGTGGACTGTAAGGATTTAAGCAGGTGGTGACAGCTACTAATAGCAACTCATGAGAGGGACTGTCTGGAAAGAACTGAAAGAGGATACAGGCATACCTCCAAGAAGTTGTGGGTTTGGTTCCACACCACCAACATAAAGTGAATATTGCAATAAAGCAGGTCACACTAGGTTTTTGGTTTCACAGTATATATAAAAGTATGTTTACACTATACCGTAGTCTATTAAGTGTGCAATAGCATTGTATAAAAAATGTACTTACTTTAATTAAAAGTACTTTATTGGTAAAAATGCTAATGATCATCTGAGCCTTCAACAAGTTGTAATCTTTTTACTGTAGGATAATCTTGTCTCCATGTTGATGACACTGTTGACTGATCAGGGTGGTGGTTGCTGAAGGTTGGTGTAGCGGTGGCAATTTTTAAAAATAAGACAACGAAGTTTGCTGCATCTGCTGACTCTTTCCTGAAAAATTTTCTTATACCATGAAATGTTGTTTGATAGAATTTTACCAACAGTAGAACATCTTTCAAAACTGGAGTCAATCCTCTTGAACCCAGCCACTTGTTTATCAACTACATATATATACTCTTCTAAACCCTCTGTTGTCATTTCAACAATGTTTTACAGCATCTTCACTAGGATTAGATTCTGGCTGAAGGAAATATTTTGTTTGCTAATCCATAAAGAGCACCTCTTTATTTGTTCAAGTTGTATCATAAATTGCAGCAATTCAGCCACATTTTCAGGCTCCACTTCTAATTCTTGTTCTTTTGCTATTTCTACCACATCTGCAGTCACTTCCTCCACTGAAGTCTTAAACCCCTCAAAGTCATCCATAAGGGTTGGAATCAATTTCTTCCAAACTCTTGCTAATGTTGCTATTTGGAACTTCTTCTATGAGTCCTTCTTAAAGGCATTTAGAATGGTGAATCCTTTCCAGAAGGTTTTTAATTTATCCGGATCTGTCAGAGGAGTCATGATCTATGGTAGCTATAGCCTTATGAAATGTATTTCTGAAATAAGAAGACTTGAAAGTTGACATGACTCCTTGGCTTATGAGTTGCAGAATGGACGTTGTGTTCACGGGCATAAAAACAACACTCATCTTCTTGTGTATCTTTATCAGAGCCTGTAGGTGACCAGGCCATTGCAAAAAAGCAGTAATATTTCAAAAGGAATCTTTCTAAGCAGTAGGTCTCGACAGTAGGCTTAAAATATTCAATAAACTATGCTGTAAACAGACATGCTGTCATCCCAACTTTGTTTTTCTATTCATAGGGAACAGGCACAGTAGATTTAGCATAATTCTGAAGGGTCCTAGGATTTTTGGAATGGTCAATGGGCATTGGCTTCAACTTGAAATTACCAGTTGCATTAGGCCCTAACAGGACAGTTTATCTTTTGAAGCTTTGAAGTCAAGCATTGACTTCTCCTCTCTAGCTATGAAAGTCCAAATGGTGTCTTTTTTTTTTTTTTAATAATAAGGCTGTTTTATCTATATTGAAAATCTGTTGTTTAGTGTAGCCATTTTCATCAATGCTCTTAGCCAGATCTTCTGGATAAGTTGCTGCAGCTTCTACATTAGTACTTGCTGTTTCACTTTGTACTTTTATGTTATGTAAATGGCTCCTTTCCTTAAAGCTCATGAATCAGCTTCTGCTAGATTCCAATTTTAACTTTTCTCCTACAGCTTCTTCACTTCTCTCAGCCTTCATAGAACTGAAGAGAGTTAGGGCCTTGCTGTGGATTAGGCTTTGACTTAAGGGAATGTTGTGGCTGGTTTGATCTTCTCTCTAGACTACTAAAACGTTCTTTATATCAGTAATAAAGCTGTTTTGCTTTCTTATTATTCATGTGTTCACTGGAGTAGCACTCAGTTTCTTTCAAAAACTTTTGTTTTGCATTCACAACTTGGCTGTTTGGCACAAAAAGCATAACTTTTGGCCTGTGTTGGCTTTTGACATGCTTTCCTCACTAGGCTTACTCATTTCTAGCTTTTTATTTAAAGTGAGAGATGTGGAGCTCTTCCTTCCACTTGAACTCGTAGAGGCTGTAGTAGCATTCTTAAGTGGTCTAATTTCAATAGTGTTGTGTCTTAGGCAATAGGGAGGCCTGAGGAGCGGGAGGAAGAGATCAGAATGACCAGTTGGTGTGACAATCAGAACATATGCAATATTTATCAATTAAGTTTGCTGTCTTGTATGCGTGTGGTTCTTGGAGTCCCGAAACAATTATGATAGTAATATCAAAGGTCAGTGATCTGAGATATAAGATATAACAATAATAATAAAAATTTGAAATATTTTGAGAATTACCAAAACGTGACAGAGACACAAACTGAGCACATGCCTTTGGAAAAATGGTGTCAATAGACTTGCTCAATGCAGGGTTGCCACAAATCTTCAGTTTGTAAACAAATGCAATATCTGTGAAGCTCAATTAAAGTGTAGCACAATTAAACAAGGTATGCCTATACAGAGAAGTATCTGTACTTGGGATAGATCCTTGAGTCTGAGCCATAGAATATCCAGGGTTGAATTCCCTGAAAATAAGTGTTGTACCACCTCTTACTCTGTAACTTCAACTATTTCACTGTGGAGTTAGTGATGGATTGGATATATAAAATAACAGCAGTCATTGAGCATTTACTGTTAATCTGACATGTTGTTAATTTCCTAAGTTCTTTTTATCAAAACTATGGAACAGATCTATTATTGATCCCCATTTTCTGGTTGTAGAGATGAGGCTCAGTAATGTTAAAAACCTTGTTCTGAGTCACACAGGTGAGGAGTGACTGAGCAAACTGAGGCCAGGGATATCTGATGGTAACTTCTTGTTTACATGACTATACTCTCTTTTTTTTTTTTTTGAGATTGAGTCTTGCTCTGTTGCCCAGGCTGCAGTGCAGTGGCACGATTTCAGCTCACTTCAACCCCTGCCTCCCGGGTTCAAGCAATTCTCCTGCCTCAGCCTCCCGAGTAGCTGGGATTACAGGCGCCTGCCACCACACCTGGCTAATTTTTTATTTTTAGTAAAGACAGCGTTTCACCATGTTGGCCAGCTGGTCTTGAACTCCTAAGCTCGGGTGATCCACCTGCCTCGGCCTCCCAAAGAGGTAGGATTAGGCACCTGCCACCACGCCTGGCTAATTTTTTATTTGTAGTAGAGACAGGGTTTTGCCATGTTGGCCAGGCTGGTCTTGAACTCTTAAGCTCAGGTGACCCACCCACCTCGGCCTCACAAAGAGCTAGGATTACAGGCATGAGCCACCATGCCTGGCCTATACTCTCAATTTCATAGACTGTACTTGGCATACAATTAACTGGACAAATGTCTCCTGTGGATACCTACTCTGTGGAGCATCTACGCAGGAGATGCGACTTTGAGTGAGATGTGGTTCCTGTTTTAAAACATTGACACTAGAGTAGAGGGATTAAAAAGTGGTTCTTTTTAAAGAAAAAAACTTAGGAACTTACCAACATGTCAGATTAAAAAGTAGCCCCGGATAACTCATACAAACTAGAAATTGATGTATAACACACAAGAGGTTAAAACAAAAGGCTTTTAAGGTTGGAAGAAGGCAGAGTTTTCCCAGACTGTGGGTAGAAGGGTGCAGATTCAAAGACTGTTTCATGAAGGAGGTAACAGTAAAGATGGGTTTGCCTGCAACACCCAGAGAGAAGCCTGGGGAGCGGCAGGCACAGTGGGGCAGAGGCTGTCATTGGTTTAGAGCAGAAGTTGTGAGTATGGTCTGGGGACACTTTGATGTGTGAGATCAAAACTATTAGTCATCAGGCCGAGGTATCACACTGTGATTAACCACATGAGTTTTTGCATCGGCAATCCTGGTTTTTAGTCAGACACTTTCTCTTATTGTCTTCCTGTGTTATTTAATCTCCCTGATCTTTACTTTGTTTAAAAAATTACTACATATAAATGATTATGTATCTACCTCACAGATTTGTTCAAGATATTAAATGAAAGAAGCTATATAAAGTATGTAGCATAGTACCACACCCATTGTTAGGCCTCATATGGCAGCTATTAGGGGTGAATGAGGACTAGTGGGTTGAAGTTATAGGCAGGAAAATTGTACTCTTATTAGATAATGCACAATTAAGACACTAGCTAGCATAGTGCTTGGCATCTACTAATCACTTGATAAGTGGTAGTTGCTGTTGTTGATGTAATTATTTTAAATACGAATTTAAATGTTATATGATGTAGAACTTCCATATGCTTAGATTTCTCCCCTGAATGAGTTTGGATGTCTGGGATTCATTTTCTTCATTCAGTTTTTCATTCATTTATTCACTTACTAAACATACTGAATGCTTCATCAGGTACCATACTAAGTGCTGAGGTTACAAAATTTATTAGATGAGTTTTCTGTCCTAGGAAATATGTATGCAAAAAATGGACAATCAGTCATGGAATGCTATAGAGGAGATTCATGTTGAGGACTTCTGAGCAACTTCCCATCTGGTGACTTCCAAAATTGTATTTCTGTATGACATTAGAATTGTAGAATATCAGAGCTGATACGACATTCAGGCTCTAGAGATTACTTAGTCCAAAAGTTCCTTGCACCTATCAAGAAATTCAGGTCCTATTTCCCAGTGCAGATCCTGATAATGTTCTCCTTAATATTTAAGATCCCCAAATAATTTTGATTTAGATGGAAGAATGCAAGAAATGAGTAGAATGATAAAGGACATTAATCAGCTTTACAGAAGGCAAATCATTAAATGAGAATTTTTCTGGGCACAAAGTATCATATATCATATGTATCATAGTGGAGACAGAATAGCCTTGTGGTTAAGAAAACCCAATTAGACTCTCAGGTCTTACATTTGTGTGACCTTTTGTTGCATACCTAAAAAGGCACTGTCTTTTTAGTTCTCTGATATTTTCTTATCTGAAAAATGGGGATAAGGCAGTTAGAAATTACATTCAGCTAGCAGAAAGAAAAAATTCCCCAAAACAGTGACTTGAACAAATTAGAATTTTATTTTTTTTTCTCATTTAAAGAAGTCAGAGAATAGGCAAACGAAGGCTTGTATAGCATTTATGCAATTCACAGTGACTCAGGCTCTGTCGATTTTTCTGTTTGTTATCCTTAGTGCATAGCTTCTTTCTTTCTTCTTAGTGTGTGACTTTGTGCACAATATGGCTGCTGCAGCTCCAACCATCACATCTGAGTTTCTTGCAGGTATATAGGGAAAACATGGAAGGGAAACAGTCGTCTGTTAACTGGGTCAGTCCTCTTTCAAAGAATGTTTCCCAGAAACTCTACTCACAAACTTGGCCATGGGACCATCCCTAACTGCAAAAGATGTTGAGAGATATACTGTTTTGTCTGGTACTTCACTGCCTCTAAAAAACTGGAGTTTACTTAGTAATGAATATACTAAGATAGTGGCTATTGGATACGTAGCTATCAGTCTTTATCATAGGAGCCAAATAATATCACTTATCTCCTTAAGTTTTGTGAGGATTAAATGAGATGATGCAAGTAAAGCACTCAGCTCAGTGCCCAAGCATACAGAAAGTGTTTATCTAAGAGGGGATGATAATCCCTGTCTTCAAAAAATCTGCCCATTTATTGGGGAAATGGATATACACATGAAATAATAATGTGATAGTATTGTATAAGACAAATGTGAAATTCAGTCACCTCACAGCCCTTCTTCCCTACTGCCATCTCAGGACTGTGTAACAAAAGTTCTAGTATCTGACTTTTGTTGAATACTTCTCATTGGTCAGATTCTATGATATTGCCTTATACACGCATGATTTCATATGACCCTCAAGGCAACCCACATGGGGTAGGTGCTATGAGGCAGGTACTGAAAACTAAGGTTTTTTGAGGTAAGTAACTTGCCTCACTACATGCTTATAATAGGTTAGCTGGTATAGGAATCCAGATCTATGGGATTCTTAACTTGGTGCCGTGCACTAGTCCTGGCTCTGCCTGCAGGGTCCTCAGACAAGCCCTGTCCCCTCTCTGGGCTGCATTTCCTCATCAATAAAACACATGAAACTAGATGAGCTTAAAGGTAGTTTCTGGCTTCAAGAAATCTCAGAACTCTGAACACAGAACTCTCCTAAGAACTGGTAAAAGATAACTAAAAATAAAAGATAAAATCCTGATTTTTCACATTGGCTTTTGATGCTGTTAACCTTCAGTCTTCCTTACCTGAAGGAGTTAGTTCTTTCCTTACTGAAGGAGCATTAATCAGAATTAGATAATGAACAAGACACCTGGAGTCTTTCTCGGTCTGGGTTCAAAGAATGAAAGGATGGAATCTTAAGAGTCAAGGAGGAGGCCCGCGTGGTGATTCACGCCTGTAATCCCAGCACTTTGGGAGGCTGAGGTGGGCCGATTACCTGAGTCAGGAGTTTGAGACTAGCCTGACCAACATTGTGAAACTAAATCTACTAAACATCACTACTAAAAATACAAAACAGCTGTATGTCATGGCAGGCACCTGTAATCTCAGTTACTCGAGAGGCTGAGGCAGGAGAATTGCTTGAACCTGGGAGGTGGAGGTTGCAGTGAGCTGAGATCGCACCATTGCACTCCAGCCTGGGCAACAAGAGCAAAACTCCGTCTCAAAAACAAAAAAAAGAGTCAAGGAAGAAAAACTCCTAGGAGAAAATGGTGAATTCAGACTCTAGTATTCTACTCTTGCATACTTGACCATTATTTCCTTTGCAATTCCTTATCTAGCATTGGAGAGCATCAGTGATGTTGATGGGAAGGCCTATGCAACTGATTGTGAATAAAAGTCAATTTCGAATTTAAAAAAATAGAAGAAAAAAAATCATGATTCTCATATAGATATAGACATGAACATGTGTTCAGGATTTTATTTAACTCCTTTAATGAGAAAATGGGTTGTGTGATAACACAACCAGTTAAAGGATAATCCGCAGAACAGGTACATCTATAGATCATGAATATTGAAATGAATTTGCAAATGGAGATAAAGTTATTTTTTTCCATGGGAGAAGGGGAAAAGTTGTTCCCCCACTGTACAGAATTTATTTGCATGTCTATAGACAATAATTATTTTGCATTGCTATCAGTTAGCAAACAGCTTACATGTTTGTGAAATAGTTTCCAAAGTCAGAATCAGCTAAGGTGAAAGGGTGAGCTGTAGAGAATGCACAGTGCTCCCCTGAAGTCATCTTTTTCCCTGCAGTAAGTTTTATAGTCCAGTCAGTCTGACCCTGTTTCCTGCCCAGGTCTTGGGTTTCTGCCTCTCTCAAACATGTGCTGTCCTCTGCTCTCTGATATTTCAGAGACATCTATTTCCTTTGGGTTTGACTTATGGTTTGCTGCTTCTAGAAAGTCTTCATTGATCCTTATCTCTTTAATTGGGCATAGAAAAACAGGTTGGAGAAGTGACTGAATTGAGAGATCTCATATCAGGAAGCTTCTCCAGGGCATGGCTCTCAGGGTGGATCAACCACCAACTGGTTAAGTAACCCCAGACAAGTCACTTGACTTTGAGTCCATCTGGAATTTCCCAGAACTCCCTACAAAGACTGAATGGTTCTTGAGAGCTAGGGAAACTTTTGTCTTCTCCCTCTTTCAGAGGGACATTTGGGAGGCCACATGATAAAGTTGAAGTGTCCTAACGATAAAATTTTTTTTAACTTAATTTAATTTTAAATTCTGGGATACATGTGTAGAATATGCAGTTTTGTAATGTAGGTAAATATGTGTCATGGTTGTTTGCTGCACCTGTCAATCCATTACCTAGGCATTAAGCCCTGCATGCATTACCTATTTATCCTGCTGCTGTCCCTCTCCCTGCCCTCCAAACAGGCTCCAGTGTGTGTTGTTCCCCTCCCTGTGTCCATGTGTTCTCATTGTTCAGCTCCCACTTACAAGGGAGAACATATGGTGTTTGGTTTTCTGTTCCTGTGTTAGTTTGCTGAGGATAATGGCTTCCAACTTCATCCATGTTGATACAGGAGTTAAGAAGAAATTACTTAGCCAGATAGAGTTTGGAAATCGATGATAAGGTTTTCCTTTTAATGAACAGTGGCCCCAAATCATTTTATAACAAAGAGCAGCCTGCAAAGTCGAGCTGCGGACATAGACAGGCAAACTGGGAGCTTGTATGGGTGAATGCCAGCAGGAAAGAACTACCTTGGACTACATGTGTTCAAATGGCAGCTCCATCTTTCCTTCTCTGTCAGCCTCGAGTATGGTAAGGAGTAGACAAGATGGTGCCAGCCAAGGGGAGAGTTCATTTGCATAATATTAGGGTGGGGTGGCCAGCCTTCCCGACGCTATATAACCGTCACACCTCATGGAGCCAAACTGTGAGCCCTATGCAAATCAGACACCACGACCTCAAGCCTGACTATAAAATCTGGTGCATCTGCTGCCGGCAGGCCTTTTCCTCTCGGAAGTCCCTTCTCTGTCACTAGAGAGAGAGCTGTTTCATTTCTCTTTCTTTTGCCTATTAAAGCTCCACTCCTAAACTCGCATGTGCCCATGTCCTAAATTTTCTTGGCGTGAGATGACGAACCCCTGGTATTTACCCCAGACAATGTAGCTGCTTCAGTGTCAATAGCAAAAACATGGAATCAACCCCAAATTTCATTTCTGTGTTGCATCTGTCACTAACTGTGACCATTGGCAAGTCCTTCAATCTTGGTTTGCTTATCTGCAGAGGGGCCACCATCACCCATGTCTGTGAGAGGCTGAAAAATAGCCCCCAAAAGAAATCTACATTAAATCTTTGGAAACTATGAAAAAGGGTCTTTGCAGATGTAACTAAGTGAAGGATCTTGAGATGAGGAGAGTATCGTGAGTAAGTATGGGTAGGTCCTAAATGCCATCACAAGCATCCTTATGAGAAAAGGGCAAAGGGCATTTGACACAGAGGCAAAGGCAATGTGAAGACCCAGGCAGGTATTGCATCACTGCAGTCATGAGTCCAGGAATGCTGGTGGCCGCTAGACCCTAGATGAGACAAGGAAGAGATTAGTTCTGGGAGTCCCCAAAGGGAGAACTGCACTGCCGAATTTCAGACTTCTGGCCTCCAGAACTGAGAGAGTATACATTTCTGTTGCTTTAAGGTACTGAGTTTGTGGTAATATATGACAGCAGCTTCAGGAAATTCATATAATGTCCCACTGGCCTCCCAGGGTTGCTGTGAAGCTCAAAGAAAGAATGCAACAGTGCTTTGTAAATGGTCAATGCATGCTAGAGTTTCCGTATAAACAAACAATTGGCAAGTAGTATGTGTATATTATTCATAGATTGCACATTTACAGAGAACTTTGATAAGCAATAGTGACAAATTGCATGAAAAAATAAATGAGATAATTTTTCAAATAAAAATAATATTCAGAGCAAATATTCCCCTTGTCTCCCTTTAGGTATTAACCTCTTGTTGTCAATATAAAGGACTGAAGCTATTGTCTCTCCCTTGCAGCTGCCCTGCCCCCCGAGTTATGGGATAGGCTGTCTGAGGATGTATCAGTGCAGCGCAGGCACTATTTGCTGTATTGAAATAGTGTTGCTACTGAGAGAAGTGACAGCGAGAACGAGCAGCTATTGTTTTGTGGGTCCCATCTCAGAGTGAAAATTCTTGGCACAGCAGAGAGACAGTTGGAGTGGGATGCCTTTGCCCTGGAAGGGCTCGATGAGGCAGACTGCAGTAGCTGCAGTGCAGCATGGCAGGACTGAAATGCAGTGTTGAGATGCTGCCTGCCAATGCCCACTGCATTCCAGAGGTACAGACACCAATCTGAGGCAGGTGCCATGTCAGGAGCAGGTGGAGGGGCTCAGCGTGCCAGAACAGTGTGCCCATCCTCCCTTCCCGACACACACACAATGTCCCCCCAAGGTGCTGGGTAAAGGACCCAGACCTAGCTCTTCGAGTATGACCTATCTGGGCTCATCTCTTGTTCTTGTGATTCTCAGCACTTGAGCCCAGCCACTCTACTTGTCAGCACCTCATCTTTGTTCCCCAGCCCAATAGTATGGTCTATTTTCCCTCCCCAAAATATTCCCACCTATCTGCTCTGGTAACTCACAATTATCACACAACATTCTAGCCTTTAATTACTGAACAGTGAACACCTACTTTAAGCCAGGCAGAGACACATTGCTGGGATGCATGGTAAGCAAAACAGACTCAATCCCCACCTCCATGGAGAATGTTAATGGGCAGATGGCATTTGTGCAGACAATCAAAGGAAGAACTATATAATTACAAACTATGATATACTATGGAGAAAGGACTATAAGGTGCTAAAGGAGGCAAAAATGGAGCTGTTTTTAGGTTGGAGAAATGAGAAGCCCTCTCTGAGGTAGAAGCTTTTATCTGTAGGCATGATGGATAAATATGTTTCTCTGGTGTGTGCCATTTGGGTTTGATAATGGGGGCAAGGGGTCTCTAAGAGGAATGTACAACAGTTGCAGGATCTGACCTCTGAGGGGCAGAAAGGAGGTCATGTGGCTTCCATGGAGCAAGCAAGGGGACAAGAGGTTGGAGATGTGGGCGGAGGCCTGATTATACTGATGCTATCGTAAGCGACTGTATCTTTATTCAATGTGTGGAGGAATTCACAGAGGCATTTTAAGAAGGAGAATGACACAACTGATTTTTTGACTGCTGGATGAAGAATGGGTTGGGAGGGCCTGAGTGAAAGCTGAGACAATTAGGAGGATATTCTGAGACAAAGCATAGTCACCATTGAGCCCAGCCTTTTCCCATAAAGATGGACTTGACTGGTGCCCCAGATTCCCCCATTGAGTTGGTGGAAGAGCCAAATTATTGAACCCTGGTTTAATAATTTCTAGGCCATTATACTTGCCATTGCACCACACTACACTTAAGTTTCTGTTCACATGGATAATTGATAATTGATGTCTCATCCTTCAGTGGGAATTAAAGACATTTTGTGGTCCTATAGTAAGTATTTCATGCAGAGTGATGAAAGGAAATTCAACAACTAGCTTTTCCATGAATTTATAACCTTACATGCATGACCACTGCAGGCATGTTCATCATTGTGTTCAAGGCAGGATAATGTGATCAGAAGATTTAGGGCTGCAGAACCAGATCTGGTTCAAATACCATATTACTGTTTATTAAGCTCTGCCACCTTCAGCAAGTTACTTTACTCTCCTGAGTCTGTTTCTTCAACTAAAAGTGGGTGTAGGTGTAAGAGAGTACTTTATATCATGTTGTTTTATTAAAAGCAAATATGCATCTGGCATATAGTAAGTGCACAATAACTGTTTATCAGGATGGGGATGATGATGTTGATAGTGTTATGCTCCTCAGTCAAAGACAGAGTGTATCCTTGGGGAGACAGGAAACTTCGAAACACACATCTTTTCAGAAAACAGTTACTTAAGTGTACTTTTGATGAAGCAGTTCTATAATATATGAAGTGTTTATTATATACAAAGATCTGTCCTAGGCATGATTCATGTCCACAAGGTGTTTATATTGGGAGATAAAACAAGTCTACAGATAACTCTAATACTGTGTAGAAATAATGTTTCCCGGGAAAGATGCTAAGTGAAATGTGGTTTTAATGACAGAGGTGTGCCATTCCACTGGTAGAATTCTGCAAGTCCTGTGGACAAGGTGGTTCCTCGAATGGGGTTTGGAGGATGGGTAGGATTTTGTATTTTGAAAATGACACAGTTACCACTTTGGTTATTTTCTTGGTACTATAAAAGCTATACCTGATCTCTTTAGAAAATTTAGAAAAAAATCAGTAAGCAAATAGAAGAATATCAAAATCTCCTGTGTTTTTACCAGCGTGATAACTCATTATCCTTGGGTTGTAAAATTTTAAAAATATTTTACTATGCAAATATATACAACCATAATTATACAAATGGCGTTGTATTATATAAGTTTTTTTTATTCAGAACACATTATTTTTTCTCCACAAAATTGTATTAGACCTTTTAATGAGTACATGATATTTAACTCCTGGAGATACTATGCTGTGTTTAACCAAACCTCTTTATAGTTGGACATAGAAGACGTTTTGAGGTTGTTTTTTGTTTATGTTTTGCCCATTACAAACAATATTGCCATAAACATAGTTGTAGCTAAATAATGCAGTCACACATGACTATTTTCTTAGGCTAATTTCTTAGTAGTGAAATTCCTAGGCCAAAGGTCATGTTCTTTTTATATTTTATTTTTTCTAAGTCCTGGAAATAAATAGCAGGTGTGTGCTTTTAAAAGGCATTTTGTTTGTACTGGGATGGGCAGGTTTTTTCTTGTTCTAACTTTTATTAATAACCTCAAAAAGTTATGTTAGTAATAATCCCCTACCCCTTGGAGACTTATGTATTTATTACCTTCGAATTTTGGAAGCACGTTCACACTCTTTCACTCATTAATCTGATCGTCACAACAATTCTGTAAGTAGGCAGGTAGACATGATTCCCCATTTTTCAGATGAGGCAAACGAGTCTCAGAGAGTGAAGTTGGCTGCTTAGGGAAACACAGCTAGTGAATGACAGAGCTGGGACGGGCGTCCGTCTGCCAGCATGGAGTGCTGTTGCTCTCTTGCCTGGTACCGTGCTGCCTGTCTGCTGCTCACGACCACTTTATCGCTTCACGAAATTAGCATGCTGGGGATTATTAGACCTGTGATATTCACTAGACCTGTTTTTACAAGTTTTATACCACTTTCCCCTAGCATATTATTTATTTTAAAAAAACTGCAACCTTGGGACATTTTTCTTGGCACTCCACTACTGTCTCAGGTTATGGCTGAATAGGCTTTGAACAGGCAATGGGGAAGAGGAGACAGTATTTCAAACAGTAAGAATAAAGTTGTGTAGGCAGAAATTAGGACAGAGGCTTCAAACTGGCTACTGTTTGGCTAGCTTTGGCTCACAGAATTATGTTGTTTAGCCTATGTTTAAAAAATTATGAACCAGTTGTCTACATTTGATGATAGGATATTTCATGTAGATTTCTGCATTGCTGGGTTCTTTTCATTCAGAAGCTCTGGTAGCTGTAAGCTGCCTTCAAGCTGAGCCATGATTAACTGGAGCTGGGCAACTTCCACCCTCTTTAGAGCGGGCAGAAACATTCCAGTTTGCCTTCCAGCCTCATTGATCCCTGTTGTTTTCTGAGGGTCAATAGTCATTAGAAGTATGCCTGGTATACTGTTTTACTTACACCTAACTGGCGCAGGCCATCACGTTGCTGGCTGGGCCTTTCAGGCATCTGAGTATAAAAACCCTTGCCTTCATCATGTGCATGGAATGGTTTTCCATTTTGATTGGAGCCTAGAGCACATGCCGGAAAGAAAACTGGACGGGCATTGGAACTTTATTTTGTAGACGCAAGGAAGCCACTGAGGGACCTGGCACTCTTAACTAACATTTTAGTGCCCTGTCCTGAAGCAGCTGCCTCCTGTTCATTTCACTGTTCTCTCCTTTTGCTGTGTTTTCTCTTTGTCATCTCTGTTCCCAGTGGGGAGTGTTTCCAAAAGACTAGGCAGATGTTTACATCTCCCTTTTAATGAAGGCACTGTGGCTCTTCCCTCCCTCTGAGACATCTTGTAAATTGCTCTCTTGTTGTGAGAAGAGAACCCTTGTTTCTTCTGAGGCTCTACCTCCTTGGGTGGAGAGGAGGGCAAATAGAACAGGAAGAGTTTTCTGTACTGTTAACAGGTGGATTCTTCAGGACTCAGGAAGAAGAAGAAAGCATTTCATCAGCTGTTACCAAATGGTTACCAGTTGATCGATTTGTGTGGTGATCAGGTTGTGGGAAGTGTTTGCTTTTTCCTAGGTGAGGCAATCATCCTTTCCACATCTGTGAGATTAGACCCACCCCCTCCCATGTCCACATCACAGGGCCAGTTGAAGGACTGAGTGGGAGAATATACAAGAAAAGTGCCAAGTGTTACATAAACATTAGCATGCTTTCCATCAAGAGGAGAAAACTGTTTTCATGGGAGCAAATGGGTCCTGGCCAAGCGTTTTTGCAGGGTGATGAGTATAAACTCAACACTAAGTGGAGTAGATAATTCAAGGTGCTGAGATAATTCAAGCCAACGATTTCAAGGGGTTTGGAAAACCTCACAGAACAACATGTCCTTGCCAGCTCACTTAACCTACTTCAAATCCAAACATTAAACGTTTTCTGACTATGAGAGTGGTCTTGGTTAAACTGTCAACCTATAATAAAGTGCCTAAAAGCATAGTCTGGCCAATGGCTGCACTTTTGAGTCACATTCTTTTTCTAGCTATGTGATATTTAGGCCCCAGTTGTCTGATTTACAAGGTAATCATCTGAGCAATAGTATCTGCATCATAAATTTGTTGTGAGAATTAAATAAGGTGTGCAGGTAAAGCCCTTAGCAAAATGCAAGGCCTATCCTAGGTGTTGAGTAAAACCAGCTATTCTGAGTAGTTCTTAGCTGCTGTGGCTGACTGATGTGGGAGGGTCTGCATGCAGGCCTGCTGGGGAGCAGCTCTACAGAAGCAGCATCCCCACCCTGGGAAAGAGCATGAACTGAGGAGGCCATGGCAGTCTAAGAAAGGACACAGCATTGGGAGATGGAATGTGGGGAATTCAAATGTCCCCATCTCCATGGTGTTGTCCTGGAAACCTTGTAAAGGTGACAGATCATTGCAGTTTCACCCTCCTTCTCCCATCTCAGCAGGTGGGACCCACCCTCGGTGGTGAGGAGGAGAGAAAGGTAATCAGGTTCCGCTCTGGATGGGCAGCGCTCTCCAGGGAGCCTGTGACGCGATCTGCAGCAGCCTGGTGCAGAGCCGATGCGGGAGGCAGGCTGGGCGGGGCATCGTGCAGAGCTGGTTACGGGTTACGGCAGGCGTGGGTGTTTTATGGCTGTGGTAGTGGCGCAGGCTTGCTAGTGGCTGTTTGTGAGAAGCATTATTACTTGCCTTTTTATTACCTGCATCGAAGACGTTCTTTCTACAGAGCTTGCCCCTTTGTCTAAAGTCTCTCTCCTTTCCTGTTCTATCAGAAACACGCATTGTGTAGAAGCACAGAAACTACCAAAATCACATCACACACACTACAAATCTGTGCACACATATAAACTGGCGGCCCACCTCCCTCTGTATGCCAAGAATCCCCACACATAGGGAACAGGGCAGCTGGTACTTGTGGGACATGGGGAAGGCCCCACACCACTTAGCTTCTCCGTGACCTTTGGTCTCTTCCCTCTTCCTTTCTTTCAAAGATCTGTTAAAGGTGCAAATGTAGAAATTAACAGTCAGCATTGCTGTCCAAACTATCAATCCACACATATTTAGTCAGTGTCTACAAATACAAGGCTCAGCATGCTCGTCACCAAGAGCCACACAGGTTTCCAGTATAACTGGAGAAGTGGAACCCACCCAGACCCCGGAAAGGGGATGTGCTAGACAGGAGTCTTGGTCTTCCTCCTGCCACTTCCTCAGCTGTGTGACCTTCTCTGTCCCTTCCCCTTTCTGGGTTTCTGTTTGCCTGTTTAAGCAATAAAGATTTCATGCCAGGTGATCTCTGTGTTCCCCTTTAACCCCAACATTCTGTAATTCTGTGGAGTCTGTCATCTTGGTTTCCCTACAGCCCTCCACTCTTTCTTTAGAATGAAGCATTATTGGTAAAAGCCCATATTTCAATGCCTTTCGTCTGCACCTGCTAATGCAGTATCTCCAGTCCCCGGCAAGGCCCTTTAAGCTATTTCAGGGGGTCCCTAGGGAGAGTCCCATATGTGCTAACAAATAAATCTGGTCAGCTATTACCTGGCATCTGCCATTTCTCCCTTCTGGATGCCCTCTCTGATGCTCAGAGCAATGCTCTGCTGTGTTCATTGGTTAGCAGATGTTGCTTCACCAGATCCTCCAGTGCCCAGAGGCAAGCCACCTCCTGCCAGGCCCTGCTACTTCCTCAGACCTCCGTGGCCTCCAAGAGAGGGAGCTCAGTGACGTCACAGTGCCCCCCAACCCCCGACCCCACTCCCATCTCTGCCCCTGGTGCCTTCGGACTTCAAATCTACTCCAGGAAATCAGTTTCCACTGCTGTCAGTTATTGATTCTCTTGCCACTGTGTGAGGGCTCTAGGGGTAAAGTAGGGGAGAATGCACCCGTTTTTCTTTAGCTCCCCACTGGAATGTGCACAGTTTTGCCTTCCAATGGCTTATAGAATTTTCAGTGGGAATTCTTTCCATGTTGGTTTACTTTCAAGATATAAACCCACCAGAAGCTGGGATGAGGAAAAACTGGAGTGTAAGAAATGCCCTGGATTCAGAATTACTCTACCTTCCAATAATAAAGGATTTGGTTAAGGGATAATATAGAATTGGAAAGTTTGCAACATAGAATTTTCTTAGGGGATACAGGAATGTTTATATTGTATTCTGATCCATATTCTTTATGCCTTGTGTCTCCTAAGGGACTTACAATTACGAGAGACTGTACTAAATAGAAAACAGGCATCATTTTACTCCAGTGCAGACACTAGCAAACTGAGAGTACACAACATGAGCCTGAGATCTAAAGGGAAATTTTTCTCCCTCCTGTTCTGAACCTGCGTCTTGAGATCTAACTGCCTGCGTGGGTCAGGAGAGGGAAGTGATACACCTCACTTTGAGCACCTAGCCTAGTACCTGGTATGTAGGAGATAGATAATTTGGTACATGTTGGTTGATTGAGTGAGGAACTAAATATAGGAAAGAAGAGAGGGAGAGACAGAGCTGGGCTCAAAAGACAGGCCACATCTGTCACACTGGCAGATAAGTGAGAATCTCTGGCTCTCTTCTCCCGGACAGTCATTATTCCAAACGTTCCATTATAATTGATTTTGTTTTAGCGTATACACACATAGCATGTTTCTTCATTCCCTGATGGTAGTAGTGAGAATGTATACTCTTTGCTTCTCCTGGAAATGTGGGTAAGTAAGCCTAAGATTAAGAGCTGTGCTAATGATTTTAGTAAGTGGCATCACCTACCCACAAATCCTGTAAGCTTTTCTTGTATAACTGATGCTTCTGTGCCTTTTAAGCTTAGGGACAAAATGGGTAGAAGCCACAGGAAGACAAAACTCCATTCAAAGAATGAAGTAAATTTTTTTTTTTTTTTTTTTTTT
>NW_012102277.1:130795-136683 GCF_000951045.1 Mandrillus leucophaeus
CTCGATCTCGGCTCACTGCAAGCTCTGTCTCCCATGTTCACGCCATTCTCCTGCCTCAGCCTCCCAAGTAGCTGGGACTACAGGTGCCCGCCACCACGCCTGGCTAATTTTTTTTGTATTTTTAATACAGATGGGGTTTCACAATGTTAGCCAGGATGGTCTTGATCTCCTGACCTTGTGATCTGCTCGCCTCGGCCTCCCAGAGTGCTGGGATTACAAGAGTGAGCCATCACATCCAGCCCAAACATGAAGTAAATTTTAAGATAAGGTAGGTGATCTTTGGGGGTAGTGTTACTCCTTACTGGAAGTATTTAATCAGAGGCTGTATGACTACTTGGTTAGAAGGTTATATGAGAGATTCAAACACCAGAAGGGCAATAAATTGGCCGTAAAATCCTCTCTAAGTGTAGGAGTCTATATTTGTTTGGAAATTTTTTAACACTAGTTTTACTATAAGTATATAAGGAGATATCACCCAACCCACGTGTTAGACTTCCTTTGTAAGCTTGATACAGAGATGGGTAGGATGAATAAACTGTTCATAGCTAGCAGGCCATCTAATATCATCACTCATACTGTCAAAAATGGGGCTAAAGGATTTTAAACCATTGGGTCCAGCTTACAATCCCAGTTCAAGTGTACTTTTTCATGTCAACTGTCCAGTGGAGATCCTCTTTCTCTCTTAATAACCTCTTCACTGATGACCTTATCAGTAAGATTGACTTTCTTCACACTACACTGTAAGGATCACAATAAGAGAGACTATGTCTGTTATATATATGGGTGCATCCTGAGCACCTAGCATAGTGTCTGTCATGTAGTAGATAGACAGTGAGTTCGTACTGGTTGATTTAATACTAAACCTCTCCATTTAAGTCACAGTGTACTGAATACCATAAATTCAAGGACAGAAGTCTATGGTCCAGAGATAGAAAAAATACTTCTGACTGCATCTTAGTCCTTGATCTAGAGTGTCAACATCATCTTAAGACTGCTTAAGGACCCAGTTAAAGAGAGGTGTAGGCTTGTTCCTGAATAACGGCTGAATCTGCTTGTCAAGGGTCCTATTTTATGTATCAGTGCATTTGGGTTGGTGTGGCTGGCTGGTGAAGACGTAATATTTTCAAATGATGTACACTGCAGAATATTAATTGGAGAGAAACAAGTTACTGTGAACTTTTTATCTAAGGAAGCTAGAGGACTGTGTGGATGAGGCTAAGTAAGAGCGTTCAGTCTTCATTATGAATCTGTTAGGAACAACTTCTTTCATAGCTAAGCATGATTGCCATAAACTGGGATAGTTCTTTTGCAAATGTGTGTCTTCGATTTCAAAGAGATGGGCTCAGAGAGTAGCAGTGATTGCATGTACTCCATCTATGCAAGTGGAAATAATCTGGAATATAATGTGGTGAGTATTTCTAGGGGTTTGTGATCTTAACTGGATCCTCCATGCAGCTTGGCTATCTTTCCACAGGTTCCAAGTCACATCCCTTCTCAATTTTTCCTTCATGGCTCTTACCCAATTTTACCCCTTTCTGAAAATGCCCAGTTTTGTCATTTTTTTTTTTCTAACATGGATGAACTTTACTACTTCACTGAAAAGATGGATCATCATTATCATTCTTACCACACCAACTGCCTCTTATGATATCTACAAGCATATCTCCTTCTATCTCTTTCCCTCGTTTCTCCCTGTGTCAGAGAGAGAGCGCGAGAGAGATTCATCCTGCTGGCTAAGGGTCATCTCTTTGCCCATCTTTGTATCCAATTCACTCCCTTGTGAATCTTGTTTTGTCAGTCATTTGCTTTGTGGTCTTTTCCTCAATTGCTACCTCCATCATACTTGTTCTTTCTTCTCAGTGTATAAATATAACCAGTACCAGATTCCCCACAAGCTATAATCTGATTTCTTTCCTCCTCTTACTAGTCAGTTTTCTTCAAAGGCATACACTAGTTTTCAGCATTTTTACTACAGTCTGTTTATCAGAACCCATTTAGTCACCCAACAGTACGATGTCCTCTCCTCCCCTACGCATTGCAATTGCTCCTTCTACCTGGTAATAAACTGTGTTTTCAAGTCCTGTAGGTATTTCCTGTGCTATTCCTTCTCAAACTCTTCGTGACATTTGGCATCGGCCATCTCTTTTGATTCCTGTGGCATGATTGTTGCTGGCTTTCCTCCCCTCTGCCCGACAGTCTTTCTCAACCAGGGATCCTCACCTGGGACACATAACACAGAAAATAGTTTGAGTGATGTTATTTTCTCAATTCTCCTATGGAAGGTTCATAACTAGTACCCTTCTGGGAGAGAAGTTAAACCATTACCTACAGGGATGCCTCAGGGCATTTGAGTTTCTCTCCCTCAGTGCTTGAGAAAAGCGTGGCACCGTCTCTGCTTTCTTCCAGGATTTCTTTCTTTTTCTTCCCCTCCTCACTCTGATTTCTCATTCTTCTAACCCTAAACATTATCTCTCTGGATGGACACTTCTAAGCCTGTGGCAATTATAATCTTGTGATTCTGAAAACACTCTTAACCAGACCTCTGTGCTAAATGCCATACCCTTGTATCTGTTTGCCTCCCTGACAGCTCTCCTTGTATAGCTCACAATTAACTCAAATGCAATATGTCCAAAATAAACTCACCATCTTTCCCATAGACTTTCTTGTTCTCCTAAATGGTATCATCATTCACCCGGACACCCACGCCAGATCTGGGAGGTGTTTAAGATTCTGTTTTCTTATATATCCTTTCCTAATATAATTATTTACTAAATTGCTTCCATGTTTACTTTCTTGGTGTCTTATTAATCTCTTATCATGAATTTGATTCAGGCCCTCAATCTCTAGATTTCGACCAGGTAGAAGCTTCCCAAGGGTCTCCTTATTTCAAAGTACACTACTTCCCTCCCACCACCAATAACCACAGAACAATTAATCTAATATTCAAATGGGATTATGCCTCTCCCCACTTCAATGTTTTCAAGTTCCCACTCCACGTCTACAATAGCTTTTATCTACTACAATGCATTTTGAACTGTTATTTGGTAGATAGGGTCCTCCATGATTGGTCTTTGGTCACCTCTGGCCTCATAGCTTTCTTACACACCAAGTATTCTAACCATTTTCATATGTTTACCCATTGTTTACTCTTGCCCTGGGATGCCTGTCCCTGCTTTGCTACTTTAAGGGCCTGCTCCCCATATCTGGTTGAAATTCTTTTTCTCTAAATTTGCTCCCTACTCAGTTACACACTAATCAAGGCACACACCACACAGTAGTTACTTATTTACCTACTGGTCTCTTCAATTAGACTGTGAACTTATTAGGGGCAGAGGCAATGCTTACTTGATTTCTTCCTCTATAACTAGCATTCAGATACAAAGAAGGCACTAAATAGATGCTTATTTAATGAGCAATAAGTCTGAAATAAAATTTTCAAAGGCAGAAGAATAGATTCATTGTTTTAACTAATGGCAAAGAGAGGAGTCCTAGATTTAGAATCAGATATTTGAGATCCCATCCCAACCTACTGATAACTAGTGATCTGTCACTGAGTAGATCACTTAACTTATTTTAGCCTCTGTCTTAGTCTGTTCGTGCTGCTATAACAGAATACCTGAGACTGGGTAATGTATAAAGAACAGAAACTTATTTTCACACAGTTGTAAAGGCTGTGAAGTCTAAGGGGCTGGCAGGTTCTGTTGTCTGATGAGCGTCTGGTTTCTGCTGCCAAGATGGCACCTTGACTGGTGCATCTTCTAGTGAGGAGGAACACTATGTCCTCACGTGGCAAAAGGTGGAGGGGCAAAAAGGGCCAAACTCTGTCAAGCTCTTTCATTTTTATTTTTAAATCATTTTTCAAGCCCCAAATCAAATGCATTTTTAAAATGAAATGAAGCATATATAAAATACTAATTTTAATGTTAACAATAAAATAATATAATTAATCCTCCACCTTAAGCCATCTCTTTGTCAAGACCACAAGTCTCCACTCCATCAAGCCCTTTTATAATGACATTAGTCTATTAATGAGGGCTCTGCCTTTCAATACTGTTGCATTGGGGATTAAGTTTTCAGCACATGAATTTTGGAGGACACATTCAGACGATAGCATTCCATCCTCGGCCCCCAAAATTCATGCCCTTCTTACATGCAAAATACATTTTTTTCATCCCAATAGCTCCTCAAAGTCTTAACTTGTTCTAGCATCAACTTTAAAATCTAAAGTCCAGAGTCTTATCTAAATCAGATATGGATGAGACTAAAGGCACATTTCATACTGAGGCAAATTTCCCTCCAGCTGTGAGCCTGTGAAATCAAACAAGTTATGTCCTTGCAAAGTACAATGGTGGGACATAGGAAAGAAGAAGTGGGTAACAGGTTTCAAGTAAGTCCAAACCCAGCAGGGCAGACAATATTAAATCTTAAGGCTTAATTTTTTTATTTTTATTTATTTTATTTTATTTTTTGAGATGGAGTCTCGCTCTGTCGCCAGGTTGGAGTGCAGTGGTGTGATCTCGGCTCATTGCAACCTCTGCCTCATGGGTTCAAGCGATTCTCCTGCCTCAGCCTCCTGAGTAGCTGGGACTACAGGTGTGCACCACCATACCCAGCTAATTTTTATATTTTTAGTAGAGACAGGGTTTCACCATGTTGGTCAGGATGGTCTCGATCTCTTGACCTCGTGATCTGCCTGCTTCGGCCTCCCAAAGTGCTGGGATTACAGGCATGAGCCACCACGCCTGGCCAGCTGGAATCTTAAGAATTATCTTCTTTGACTCCACATTCTACATCCTGGACACACTGGAGTGGGGGTTAGGCCTCCTCAACCTTTGGCAGCTCTGCCCGGTGGGATTTCCTGAGCACAGCCCAAACTTCAGCATGTACACATTGAAATTGCATCCCTGCGGTTTTCCCAGCTGGTGCTACACAGTGGTGGCTCTACAGGGGTCTCAAGGGTGACCCTGCCCCCATGGCTCCACTAAATATTGACCTACTGGGGGCTCTCTGTGGTGGTTCCAGTTCCATAGTTCTGCTGGGCATTGCTCAGGTGAGGGCTCTCTGCAGTGGTTTCATCCCTGTAGCAGATCTCTGCCTGGGACCTAAGCTATCTGAGGCATCCTTTGAAATCTAGGTGGAGGGAGCCATGCCTCCACAGCCCTCGCACTCTGCTTGCCTGTAGAATTAGTACTATGTGATACCACCGAGGCTCAATACTTATGCTCTCCAGAGCAGCATTCTGAGCTGCACCTGGGCCCACTTGAGCCACAGCTGGGGTGGCTGAGGTGGGCTGCTCTGGAATGTGAGAAGCATAGACCTCAGTCAGTCCTGGGAAGTGAGTTCCAAAATGCCACAGGTACCCTGGGCCCCTTCCCCAAAAACGATTCTGCCCCCAAGTCCCTTGTATTCTGAGCCTGTGATGCAGAGAATAGCCTTCAAGATCTCTGAAATGCCTTTAGGGTTATTTTCCCATTGTCTTGATGAGTAACACCTGGCTTCCATGCTAATCTCATTATTAAACTGCTACTTGGTCACAGCCTTGGTTTTTTCCCTCTAATATGCTTTATTATTCTTTACATGGTCAGATGGAAAAAATTTCAAATGTTTACATTCTGCTTCCATTTTGATGATAAATTCAATTTTTAAATCATTTCTCTCTTCTCATATTTTACTATAAGCATTTAAGAGAAGCTACACGGAACCCTGAATGCTTTGCTGCTTAAAGATTTCTTCTGCCAAATATTCTAGTTAATTTTCTTGAGTTCTGCCTCCCACAAAGCCCTGGGACAGGGACATAATTCAGCCAAGTTCTTCGCCACTTTGTAACAAGGATGGGCTTTCCTCCAATTTTCTTTTTTTTTTTTTTTTTTTTTTTTGAGATGGAGTCT
>NW_012102277.1:136850-150367 GCF_000951045.1 Mandrillus leucophaeus
GTTTCACCATGGTCTCGATCTCCTGACCTTGTGATCCGCCCGCCTCGGCCTCCCAAAGTGCTGGGATTACAGGCGTGAGCCACCGCGCCCGGCTGCTTTCCTCCAATTTTCAATACCTTGTTCCTCATTTTCCCTTTGAGACTTTATCAGAATAGTCCTTACTGTCATGACCTCCTAAATAAGATCTAACAAGGTGCAGATTTTCCTAGTGTTCTCTTATTCTGACTCCTCACTAGATTCACCCTTAATGCTCCATTCATGGCAATACAAGATCTTTCCAGCATCCACTTCAAAACCATTCCAGCCTCTGCCCATTAACAAGTTCCAAATCCACTTCCACATTGTCAGGTCTTTATTATAACGACACGCCCACTGCTCTGGTACCAACTTCTGTCATTTCATTTGTGTTACTACAACAGAACAGCTGAGACTGGGTAAGTTATTAAGAACAGACATTTTTTTTCTGATGGTTTTAGAGACTAGAAGTTCCAAGATCAAGGTGTTGGCAGGTTCAAGAATCTGAAGAGGGTTCAGTCTCTGCTTCCAAGATGGTGCTTTGAATGCTGAGTTCACACATGACAGAAGGAAAAAGGACAAAAAGGAGCCAGTGTCCCTCTGCTATGACCTTTTATAACGGTATTAACCTCTCATGACCCAAGCACCTCTCAAAAGGCCCCGCCTCACACACAGTGAAAGCATTGGATTAACTTTGCCGTGCATATTTTGGGGGACACATTCAGACCACAGCAGTCTCACTTTCCTCATCTCTAAAGTGGGGGAAGTATAAAGTACCTTATGGGTCCCAGAGGGCAGATTATGAAAGATCACATGAAATCTCATGAGAATCAAGAATATGAAAGGGCTGCAGAGATGGAAGAGATTTTTACTATTTTGTATAAAATAAAAGAGCTGAGAGGAAAGATAAAACCTCTGTGTTCAAGTTTTCTATATCTTGATGTACTGTTCAAAACCACATCTGTGGCTTTTGTGCTCTGGAATTAAAGAATAATCAAGCTAAGTATCTTGCCAGGTCATAGCATATGAGATTATGCTGTTATTCTCCAGCAATCATGACAGAGGAAGCGTTGACATCCATTTATATGTTGTAAATTGGTTCACTCATTTCATTAATTTTTCTTGAGAAACTATATGGAGTCAGACACTGAACTCAGCACCATGAAGAATATGGAGAAGAAATGGACTGGAATCATGTCTTCAAGAAGGTTTCAGTTTAGGAAGAAGCTAATACATGCCACTTTTTACTTTGCTTTGTAGATACTTATAATAAGTCACAGAAAGGCTAACAGAGGGATCCTGGGAGGACTTCAGGGAGGAGATGATATTGGCCTTAAGAGATGGAAAGGAGGTGGATATGTAGGGTGGGCAATGGGGAAAGAGACTCTGCAAATGGCATCAACCCTACTTGTAGAAATTCGGGAGTAGGTCAGATTTGCCCAAGTAAAGGTAGAGAGGCATATGAAGAATAAATAGGAATGGTAAGTAGAATCATTGAGTGCAACAAAATAGTGCAATAGAGGATGTGGTCTCATAGTTCTCAGCTGTCAGGATTTTCTTCATTAAGGAAGAAACCTCTATTTGGTAACACCTGAGAGGGGATCTCAATATTTGCTCTCCAACTTCTGCTGGTGTCATTCTGAATGCTTCCTACTTGACCTGACATTCAATTTCATAACCCCCATTGTAATACTGTGAAGTAAATTTAATAAAACTTACCTTACCTCTCAGGGGTGTCATGGAGTATAAATGACTACATACTAAGCAAAACATTAATTGAGTTTTTCAGGTAAAGGTGCTCAGTAAGTAAAAATGCTAATGCTGTTATGAGTTTTCCCTCCTTCTCTGTCATCCTGGGAAGCAGGAATGATGTTTACACAGCCATGCAAAACCATCTTCTTCAGCACTCTAACCTTATGGGAGGAAAAATATATGTGTAGTAGTAATAATCAAGCTGGGTTTGAAGCATTGAGAGGGAGGGCTTGTCCACTGGATGGTTCCCTGGGGGAGGCAACTTGTAAACCCTATTTTAATCTTCATCAACAGGAGACATGATCCTGTAAAGGAACATTCTTAAGAAGTAGAAAAGTGTTTGTTCTTGCAGATTGACAACATCACGGATCAGACTGTAGTGCTAATTTTGTTTGTTTCTTGGTGGTACACAGTTAAACAAAGGAGACATGGTCTTGTCTATTTGGCCCTATGTGGCCCTGCTAAAGTCTATTTAACCTAATTACTTTCGGGTGGAAGCTTTCCAGTCACGTATGGAGTTAGGAAATATTCATTCCCAACAGGGAAGACTTCCAGGAGACGGTCTTCCATGAGCTCTTTCATTTCTGCCTATGTTTTGAGCAAAAGACATGAACAGCCTTGTGTAGGACTATATGTTAAGGATATTTATACAGCAAATAGCTTTGGAAGATAAAGATATTGTCCCCCTCTGGAGGATAGGGCAGATTTCTTTCCTGACCAGGATAACAAAGATAATATGTTACTCTGGGGCAAAGGTGTGTCAGATTTGCTAGTGTCTCCATGAAACATTGGAGGTTTCCTAAGCTTAGGGTTCCTCAGCTAGATCACAAACACATTGTGCTTGCTGTATCTGCCTGGCCCCATCTCTGTATTGCCCCATAAAATTTGGGGGTAAGGGAAATAGAAGCAAACATGTAGTTTATGCTGCCTGCTGTGCTGTGAGAATAAAGTCCTTTGTCTCTGACCCAGGAATCTCATGCCTTCTGCTAACGTGTATGGAACTATGGCAGGCTAAATTATTAGTTTACCAGATCTCAGACCCTTCCTAGTTCTTGATACTGAACTTGCTACCTATTTTCTATCCACATAATTTAATGCTTTTGTATCTATTTTCTTTCCTTTTTTCTCCCAACCATAGGAGCTATGCACTGCCTTAAATCAGTACCTCGTTATAGCACCCTGGGAGAGGTAATGCAGCAGCTTCCTGACTGCTTTATTGCCTCCAGTCTCTCCTCAGTCTTCATTCATGTCCTACACAGTTGTCAGACTCGAGTCCCTGAAGCACAGCCTTGATCACGTCACTCCTTCACTCCACAATATCTAATGGCTCCCTATTGCCAGAATGAATCATAACCTCTAGATGAAATAAATACCTCCGGTGGTCAGGCCTTACTGTGTATCTTCAGTTCTCTGCTTTTACTATTCTTCCTTTTGCACTCCACTTTCTAACCAAGCCAACCCATCCACATTCTCCAAACACAGTCTGCCATTTCCTGCTTCATATCTGTTCTCATGTTGTTTCTTCTGGCAGGAATACTCATATTACTCTATGTCTGCCCCCGAAATTCTATCATTTTTTTTCACTTATGCTTAAATATGAATTTCTTCAACATGCTCTCTCATTTTCTACCCCAACCAAAGCTACCATTTCTCGTGGCACTTTTCTCATTCAGTTTTGTGCTGCAGTCACTGATATTCATCTTACCGTTAGTTGAGGGCAAAGATCGCCTTGTGCTCTTCTTTGTAACACGTCATCTCGCTCATTAGCACTTTTTAAATGGGCACTCAGGTAAGCGTTCTGAATCACATCTTGATTTGATAGATGACTCCACTGGAGTTCAGACAGGCAAAGATGTTTGTTGAGGCTACACAGCAAATTGGTGAGAAAACATGTGGACCAGAATGTTAGTCTTCTGGTTTGAAGCAAAGGAGGGAATGTTTCACTCCCTGGGAAGCCTGATGTTGGCATTATGTGCCTTAAGGAGTTGGCAGCTGTATGTTAGAGGGGAAGATATTAGTGAGAAAAATCAGGCTCTAAAATCTAACCAAGCAGTTTGCTTCCTAGGTGAAGCTACTGGGCTTTCATTCAAATATTATTTATTCTGATTCTAGTTTACAAATTCACCCATAAATGGAGAGACATTAAGTATCACCTCATTTAGAGAAGTGTGGGGAGTGTGGCTTCCCACAGGTCCCCAAGACCCTGCTCCAGAGGTGGCTGCTGCAGCCCTGCCCCTGGCTGGTAGCCAGACTCTTGGGAAAGTCCAGTCTTTACTGCCTATTGGAGATCAGGATGGAGCAGCTAAAATTCCTGCCCTACAGCAAATCTGCTGACTCCCTGGGCTGTTTTCGAAGAGGGAAAGGAAGACGATTTTATCAGTTGTTCTACAGGAAAGAGAAGTATGACTCTCAGGCTGCCTTTCCGGGAAGATGAAGACTGCCTAGCTTGTGGAGGGTCCTTCACTGCTGGGGGTCCCTGACGGAGAGGTGAACACATACTTCTCCTCAAGTTCACATTCCTGACCATTAGCATCTTTCGTAGATGATTAAACAGTGAGCTGGTTCTCTGATGGTAACATTTATTGAACTGTTCATCACATGCTAATCACAGATTCTTAGAGCAGCAAGAAGCTTTGGGCTTGCCTAACCTAATCCGATAGGGAAACTGAGGCCCAGAGGGGCCTCTTAACTTATATTTTCTCTTCTCTCACTCCAAGGCCATGGTCTTTACGGTGACCTTGAGTAGAGAGAATAGTGTTGATTAGGGCAATCAAGAATAGAAAAACACTACAGAAATACTCCTGGAGTCCAAGGAAAATGTATCACAGAGGAACGGATCCCTTGCTAAGAAAAATGGACTGCATTCCCGGAAGATGAAGAAACAGACTTTAAAACAAAAGTAACTCACAGAACCTCTAATCTGGATAAGATACTGTTTTTTAAGGAACAAATTAAGAAACACTTCTTGTTTTTCACACACGAAAAAGCTGGAAAGGGGTGACAAGGCAACCTTACACAAATGTAAGCACTACCGTGTGCAGTATTAGGTTTATTAGGGCGAGTCGGGGGGAGCTTTTGTCCGTGCCTTGAATCACAATGGATGCAGTGGAATCTCCGTCATTAAAATTTGAAGGTAGATAAACAGTAAATATTTCCAGGGATAATTACTTAGCGCTGGGCAAACCTCAAAGTGTTGGAAGTTCTAACTCCTGTTGGATCAGGGCCATAGAGCTGGGGGTATTTATCTAAAGCTTATCTGAATCATCTCAGCAGCAGAGGTAGGTACAATTTGGCAGCCGCTCTTCACTCGGTTATGTTTGGGAGGTTTAATAATAACAGTTACAAAAAACTCTCCCTAAGGAGACGTTTATTATTCCTACAATATCACCAGTAGCAGAATCACTCCTCCCTATTTCCTTTGCCCTGCCCCTTGCACTCCATCAGACCTCATTTACAAATCCCAACAAACTCAGCAAAGCTTCCTTTGCAAAAATGAAGCTCTTCCCTGGATATGTTTCCTGGAAGAGTCTTTCTTCAGTGGAATTTTTCAACAACTGAACTAGGAACATGGATATTTGTTGTTGAATGTTTCAATTCTGAGTTGTATTTATTAAGTGCTCTTAGGTCCTTATCCGACAAGACAGGGCATGTTCAGGGTGGTATGGCCATAGATCTCTTACGTCCTTATCATAGAGAAAAATATAGAAGAAAAACATGTCTGTCCACCAAGAGTTTTTGGGCTCAGCCCCCAGTTATGTCATCAGCTTCTAGGGGTTTAACCTTAAATACATCACTTTAAAGTCTGAGCCTTCTCATCTATAGAATAAGGGAATGGATCAGATGATTTTAAGATATGTTCCAGTTCTAAAATACATGAAGCCACCATCAGAGCTAGAATGGATGTTCGATATTTTGCAGTTTACTTTTCAGATAGGGAAGCTGATTAATTGAGATAGTCACTTTGTTTGTTTGAGTATCACGCTTATCAAAGCCAGATGAAATCTGCACATGAGTTGGTTACATTAGCACTAAGGACAATAAATAGCACGTTTCCTAAACGTGTGGTACAGAAGCAAAGCAGCACATTAGGATTAAACATTTTGGGAAGGCTGCATGAAGGGGAGATGGGATTTGCTACAAGAAAGGGAAGGATGGTGGGGCTGACAGCAGAGGCAAAGGCACAGAGATGGGGAGGTGGCAGCCGCGTGAGAGCCAGAGTGAACACTAAGGCAGGGTGATCCGAAGTAAAGCACGCGTCTGCCTGCTGGCACTTCCACCCAGATTCTGGGTAGCATATAGACTTGGTATTAAATGATGTAGAATTGTGTTGTGAGAAAAGTTATTTTCTTTTCAATTCTCTTTTAATTCATCTGATTATGTCAGGGAGAAAGACTCGTGTGTGAGCTAATATATTTTTAAAAGCCTCTCAATGTTTTTTAAAGCAAAAAATGCAAGTTTTAGGTTCAGAGACATCATCAAGTAACAGTGTCTTTTAAATGTAATAACTTTGGCTTGTTCTTGTATTTATTTTGAGGTTTCCTTCTATTTATGGCAAGTGATAGAATCTTTCCACTTGTATAGTAATGTGAGGTTTCCTCTTTAAGTAATTTTAAATGGAAATGTATCTTTTTAAATTAAAGTACTAAGTAAATAACAATGCAGGTGGTAAGAGGGCATGGAAAAGTCCAGAAGTAATGTAGGAGTGATGATGTTTGGAAAATCCTGAGGTGATTGTTAAGAGCCTGGGTTCTGGAGCAAGACAGGAGTGAGTTCCAGTATTGCCTCTGATACTTACCAGCTTTATGACTTTGAGACTGATTTTGGGGGTTACATGGAGATGGAAGAGCAAAGAAAGATAATGACGACTTTAGGAAAGGATTTACAGGATTGTCAGGAAGTGAACACAGTCTCATGCCTTTCCTTACCACAAGCTCTGACCCTTTGGAAACAGGTGCTCCCGTGTGAAGCACCTCCACCTTCAGGGCTGGGCTGTTTTAATTCACTTTTGGTGCTGTTAGTCCTACTGACCCCCCTTCATTCTGTGGATAGAAAGATACTGTGGCATGGTGGAAGGAACATTGGGCTTGAAATTGGGAGACCAAGCTTTGAACCACTGACTCTTTTTGGAAAAGTCACTGAATCTCAGTGATCTTAAACATCAGTGTTAATGATATGGGGATAATTACATCAAATACCCAGGATTATTGTGGGAATGACCGCCAGGACATTCCTAGCATGCAGCAGGTCTTCAATAAGTGGCTGTCACTATCCTCAAGTATATATTACATACAGCTCATCAGCACATCTTTTTGGAGTGTTTATCTGTTTTGTTAACACTGTGCCATCACAAGAGATAGATACTGCTCTTTAGGCAGTGAAATTTCTGAGGAGTAAACTGCAGACTGTTAAAAATGCTCAGCATGACTGGGTAAAAGGGCATTTCAGCAAATAGTTCTGCAACCTAATCTGGCAGATTCTTGACATCGGCATGATCTTGGCTCTCAAATTCCCCCCTTCTGACTCTTGACCTATACAAAAGAAAACTTGCAGAGACATCTAAATCTAGCTTTGTATTACGTATTATATGTGGCAATCTTACTTTCCAGGTGTCTTGTATATTCTCAGGCCTTTTTCAGTTACAAGTGATAGAACTGGAATGCAACAGGATTAGTCAGGACAGAGAACTTTTCAACCCATGAAAGTTAAAAGGGGAAAGTGACTGATTCATGTAACTGGAAAATAGGGAGGGTGTTGACTACAGGCATGGCTGGATCTAGGTGCTCAATGATATTATCAGGACTGGTGAGTAACGCAAATATCATTTTACCTTTGATCATCCAAACAGAATTTAAAATGTTGTGGTATATATGTGAGCTATTTAAGGTGTTGTCAACTCTTCTGTGATGACCTCCTCATAGTAGCCATCATCATTCCTAAAGGATGACATTGATTAGACATTCACTATATCTAGAACTAGTGCAATGGACATGCTTAGAACTTTTAGACAGTTCACTCTCTGAAGGAGAAGCTGAAAATCTAAAACCTCACTTCTGTTTCTACTTCAGAATGCCAAGGTAAAGTGCCACATTTATAAAAAGTGTAATGCACTATGATATTAGGGCAGAAAATTCCAGACGACAACCAGGCTTCTCCCTTGATTGCATAGGGGATAAAATTGAGGCTCCGAAAAGTTAAGTTTCTTTCCCAAAGATATACAGAAATTCAATGACCTATCTAGTGTTACAACCCAGATTTCCTGAGTCCTAGTTGAATACACTGTTAATTTTTTGAGACAGGGTCTCACTGTGTTGTCCAAGCTGGGGTGCAGTGGTGTGATCTCAGCTCACTGCAACCTTCGTCTCCCAGGTTCAAATAATTCTTGTGCCTCAGCCTCTTGAGTAGCTGGGACTACAGACCCTCGCCACCATGCCTGGCTAATTTTTGTATTTTTTGGTAGATATAGGGTTTCACCATGTCAGCCAGGCTGGTCTTGAACTCCTGACCTTAAATGATCCGCCCACCTTGGCCTCCCAAAGTGTTGGGATTACAGGCGTGAGTCACCATGCCCAGCTTGAATATACTTTTTCTTCTAACTTGGTCATACCTCAGAATGGCTCAGCCTCTGCCTGCTGAATCTGCCTGTCCCTCTCATTTAACCTAAATAATCTGCTGAGGATTTACTCTTCTGAAAACCCCTAGCCTGGCCCCAAGTAGACTTCTGTGCTGGGACACAAGCCAAGCCAAGATAGGATGAATCTGCTAAGCAGGACAGTGCTATCAGGACATGCTGGGCAGATAGTGAACTGTGGGGCATGAAGTACAATCTGAGGTTCTGAGACTTCCATCTCCCATAAGCTAGAGGCTATCTGAACTGATTTGCTCAGGTGGTGTTCATTTATACATATTGTCACTGATGAAGCATGACTTGCTCCTGCTTAACTTTCAAAAGTGTCCCCCATTAAACTATCATAAGCCTCGCTACTGTGGCTCTCCACATCTAGGCACTGGTTCTGCTTTGCAAAATTCCTAGTAGCCCAGACTCTTAGAAGTTTGCCTCTGCCTTACTTTTGGCCCCTGGTATCAAGATTTGGAGGTTGAACTTTTAGGGATCGTCTTGTCCATTCTTTTCAGCTGAAGCTGAGGAAACCAAGTCCAGAGACACTAAATGATTTGCTCAAGATCACCAGCAATAAGAGAAAGGCCTTCGGTCACTCATTCAATAGTCTTTCTACTAGATCCTGCTACCTATGTCTGTATCTTGGAACTTGATGACTTACGCTGTCAATCTTGGGCCTGCCTTATGTTTTGCTGTTTTCCTGGTAGTGCCTGGACACATCTGACTATTTGTCCACCTTGACCCTTTGTCATCATTGTAATTCTTAGATCTCTGGATATGTGGCTACCTGTTTATACATGACTTTTATGAATGTAAATTTTTTGGAAGGGGGACACAATTCAGTCCCTAGCAACCTCTAAAATATTACATTTATATAAAGGACAATTATGTCATTATTAATAAAAACATTAACTGCTCTAAAATGCCAGGAACATTAATAACATCATCCCTCAAAGGAAAAATGACATCATGAAGCTCATTGAGCTGTTCAAAGATCCATGTGGACTAATTTTGTCCTGGGAGGAGAGAGGGATTTAGGAAGATCTCACTTTGGCTCCATTGAGTCTCCCTGGGTTAGGAGTGATGTTTTCATTTTTGTTTGGTTTTGTTTTCTGAGGAATCGGCAGCGGGTCTAATTAATGCCATCAAAAGCATGACATTTAATTAACTAAATAGCATGTTGAGCCTAATGATAACATATTTCAGCACCCGGCAGGCGGTGATGGTCTCTTGGGCCATTTCAGAGGAGGCCTGTGATTTGATAAAGAGAAACCCTTCTCAACAAAATCAGGAATCCCCCGAGAGTAACCAGAGAAGCTGCAGCAAGAGTGCCAGCCAGGCAGATTCTCTTATCTCCCGGACTCTGCTTGGAGAGGCCCAGGAACAAAGAAGAAGAATGGCAGGGGAGGAACGGGACCACTGCACAGCCTCGTCATTTTTTAAACATGTTTCTTGGAAATTCAGAGGCATATAGGCGCAAACGTAGCTTCTAAATGGCCTATTCCCATACCTTGGTTTATTCCAGTCCCATTGGTGAATGGATTAGGGGAAACAAGGCAGGATAGACAAGTACCTTGTAAGAGGCTGTCTGAAGCCAGATTGCCAAGTCCCTCTGAGCAGCCGAGTATGTGGACGTGGGTGCCCTCTGCTGGACACTGGAGAATCTACAGTGATGCTTATCTGGACCCTCACCCAGGGACTGAGAGCTTTAGCCTGGAGTTGAACCTTCTGTGTAGAGTCCCCAGGGTCCCTTCAGTCACAACAGGCCCCTCAAAGGCTGTCTCAGAGAAGTGCGCTTTTAGATCATTCCGTGGCTTAACTTATCCACGTCTCTCTTTGCCACCCCATTTTGGTTATGTTCCCCAAACATTCATATTCCCTTAAGTTCAATTGTGCTATTCTTTTTCCCCTCATCTCTTTTGTAGTAAATCTGGATGAAATTACTTGTATATGGCATCACAAACCGCATCCTGTGGGTCATATATTTAGACTCTGATTTTAGAGAAGGGCCAAACAGAGGCTTAGAGTGGTGAAATGACCTGTCCAAAGTGACAAAGACCCAGCAGGGACTAAAGCTCAGACTACCCCACTCCTGTTTCATTTTCCTTTCCTCGATATGCATCTTTCCATAGAAAGACAGTATATCCTGGTGGTGAGGCTGAAAGCTCTGGAGACAGAGGTCCTGCGCTTGACTCTTGACTTTGCCATGCATTGGCTGTGTGATATTGGATAGGGTATCCTTTGAGCCTTTTTGTGCCTGTGTTCTCATCTAATAGAGTGGTTGTGAGAGTGAAATAATGTAAGGCAGATAAAGCATTCAGTACAGTATCTGGCACATAGTAGGTGCTCAATAAATAATATTTACCATTAGTTCCATGATTGCCTAGTGGTATTAGTTGGAAGTTATTTTTGGTGGTTCTGTAATGGAACTGCTAGAACAGAATTTCCTAAGTTGTTTTTCTCATTAAACATAAAAATCTACCTCTTTCCAAATGGAAGCACCTTCTAGATAGAGTGAGCAAACTGGGAGGTGGGGGAGTTTAGGGATAATATTTAAGTAACTGACGTATAGTTTACTAGAAACAGTGTGGTCCAAGATGAGACTGGAATAGCTACTGTGAGGTAGGTGGCCTTGAATTTGACTTTATTCTGCATGCAATAGGGGGTCATGGCTGATGCTTGAATAGGGCAGTTTTTCTTTTCCCATTTCCCTTGTATGGATTGCTTCTCCTACAATGTGAGAGCTCGCATGATTGCTGTTCCCATCACGTGTGCACGTGCACATGAACACACCCATCTTGGGGCTTTCAGTATTCCAATCACCTTGAGGTTGTCACCAAAGAGCCTAGTGTTGCTTGCAGCCATGTCAGAATGAAGAACAATCTGGGCTGTCACAGTCTGCCAGTGGTGAGGGCTTGTCACTTCTAGATTGAGTGTTGTTCCTGTGCATGGAAGTCGCTGGTGTGGGTGAAAAAAAGCTGAGGATACTGGCAGAGGGGAAAGAAAGGAGGCGAGTGGCTGCTTGAATGCAGGAGGTGAAAGAGAGAGACTTTTCTGCCATTGCTGTAGGGATTGTCCCCAGGAAAGGGGCAGTCAATCATGTGAGCAAAGGATGCCTTGACTTCCTCAGGGTGTACTTCGTCTTCTGTTGCTGGCTACTGATGGCTGAAGTCAATGCTTTGTTCCTCTGCTTGCTTGGCACTTTTGCTTTCTGGATTTTGCCAATTGTCATTTGTTGGGGTGAGCAGGAGATATAACTGGGAGAAAGGAAACAGGTAGGATTGTGATAGATGTTTCAAATGGAAGCTTAATGGAATTTGCCCTTTGGGGGATGCAGCCCTTATAACCCCCATCAGGGACTCAATAACTTGGAGCTCCAAGTGTCCCTGATAACCTTTTCTGTTAGAGGCAGATTGGCAGGCCTGTAGGCTATGCGTGGATGCATTTGTTTTGACGCTAGAGCACTTTTTTTTTTTTTTTCAATGTTAGGATGAGATGGCACAATTTTAAAAATGGATATATATTTTTTTCATTTAGAAATTTGAATTTCTGGCTTCTCTTGAAAACCAGATCATTTGATGACACTGGTCTGCTTTCCTCTTTGGCAGCAATCTATAAGTAATAAAAAGACTCTGCCCTGTTTTAAATAGGTCAAGAATTCTCTAGTTCCCTACAGTTTCCACCCTGATCCATTATCTTGATCAGCTTGGCCTTATAAACACTGTGTAACCCAACAGTGTATGACCCCTGCCTGATCCAGGCTAACCTCTCCATTTCAGAAATAAGAGACGTGAGGCTCAGAGAGGGCCTTTGATTTACCCATGGTCACACAGCCTCCCCCATGGACAGAGTAGGCCCCATTTACATATGATTTGAGCGGTGATTGAAAGCACTTACCCTTTTTCCTTTACTTCCAAGTGAAAAATTTACCTCTCACCCTGGCCTTCTGTTCATTAGCAGTCTACAGTGAACTCAAGAAAGAGAATTATTTGGCTATATTACCTTTCTGGCCTTCTTTAAATCGTATCTTATATCTTTGGCTGTTTCTGCTTATAGAGCTAACCTCGGTCTGACCCATTCTGACTCACTCAGACACACAGGTAGGCCAGAGGGTGTTGCCGTTGGAAACTGAGGAAGTGGAGCCAGAGCCTCGAATCCTCAGGTGGAAATCAGTTCTGGGTCTGGGGCTCCTCATCTGGAAAAAGGGTTCATAACCTGAGGAGGTGGTTGTGATGATTAAAAGAGTAAAAAGTTAAATGTGTTTATCATAGTAGCAGCAAACTGGAAAAAATAGTAACTCAATGTTAGAAGTTATTGTTCTAGAGAGACTCAGAACTGAAGGTGTCCCAGGAGATCGTACTGTCCAACTGGCTCATTTTGTGGTGAAAGCCTTAACATGCTTACAGTAAAAATTTGAGGGGAGAAGAAAATACAGTAAAATATAAAATGATTTTTCTCCCTATCACTACCTTCATTTTGGTCTGATTTCCCCAGAGGCAATAATTGTTAAGTTTCTTGTGTGTTCTTTCAGATATTTTATTTGCATGTACATTATAAATAACTTGCATCCTGTATTTTGACACAAATGTAATCAGACTACTCATGCGGTTCTGATACTTGCATTTTTTATTTAACAATATGTAGCAGATCTCCTTTCATGTCAGCACATGAGGGTTTTTTTCTGTTTTCAATGGCTGTTTATTTCACAGGAAGTTTATACTATAGCTTATAGACCAACGAATGTATTCTGCAAAAGACCGGATACCTAATATTGTAGGCTTTGTTGGTCATAGGATCTCTGTACTACCTGTTTCTCTTCCCTTTTCTCTTCTTCCTCCTCTTTCTTGTCCTATTTCTCTTTTTAACAATGCTTTGAAGATGTAAAGACCATTCTTAGCTCACAAGTCATACCTAAACAGGCTGTGGGCCAGATTTGGCCCATATGGTAGCTCATTTACACAACTTTTGGGTAGACAGGTTGCTACTATACATAATGCTGCAACAGGCATCTCTGTGCTGCATCTTTCAGTGTTCGTTTGAGTTTACCTGTAGGATATATTCACGGGAGTGGAATTACTGGGACACGTTTCTTTTTTTTTTTTTTTTAGAGTCATGGAAAGCCTTCTTACTTTTT